>NC_089588.1:99513432-99813432 GCF_019320115.1 Miscanthus floridulus | reverse complement strand
GGAGTACCCCGGTGTCCCCAGGTCTGCCCGCACCGCGTAGAGAGGGTCGTGGCACCAACCGTATCCACAACTTCCGCCACATCAGCAGCCGTTGGGAGGGTCGGGGTACCAGCCGTATCCACACCTTCCGCCACAGCAGCAACCGCCGTCGGGAGGGTGGGAGCCTTGGGGGTGAGCCTGTTGTTCTTCATCATGTATTAGCACTTTGTGACATGAACTTGTGTGAGATGAACTTAGCACTTTGAGATGGACATGTGTTGTTGGATTTGAGATGTTTAGATGGATTATAATGTGAGACATGTGATGTGGATGACATATTTGTGATATATGTGATGTGGATGATGTGTTATATTTGTGAAATATGTGTTGTTGAAGCTGGAAATATAAACAAAAATAAAAAAATGCTCTCTGGACTCTTTGCCGAGAGTAGGGCTCTCGGCAAATCTGCCTCTTTGCCGAGAGCCTAGCTCGAGAGCTTGGTGGTCGGCTCTCGGCAAACCTTTTTTTTTTTTGAAAACCACCTCGGCCGCAAATCTTTTTTTTTACAATTCTTTGCCGACGGTCGCTCTCGGAAAAGAAGTTCTTTGCCGACGGTCGCTCTCGGCAAAGAAGCTGTCACACCGTTAGCGGTCGTTTGGCCGTTACTAGGGCGCGCCAGTTTGCCGAGAGCTAGAGTTTGCCGAGAGCCTTGCCATTACTCTCGGTAAATATTTTGCCGAGAGGGGCTCTCGGTAAAGAATCCTTTGCCGGTAGATGTTTTGCCGACGGCTCTTTGCCGAGAGCTGCTCTCGGCAAATAGTTTGCCAAGCGTCAACTCGTCTTTGCCGAGAGCTTCGGGCTCTCGGCAAAGGCCGGGAGTCCGGTAGTGCATGTTGCACACCAAGTGTGAGAACCCCAGCATGTGAGCTACAAGCTGTGAAGCTCCTCTGCTAATGGAGCCACTGATTAGAGATTGCCTCTATGGCGCCGTATTCCCCTCTCTCAAAAGGATAAAGTAGAAAAAAAACGTTTTTTAGAACATTACCCATGGATGATTGACAAGCTCTTTTTTTCCAAGGAAGAGACAGCTGAGACATTTTTAGATTAAAGACCATACACGAGCTTAATCATGCATGAACCATTAAGATATTGTGCACGCCATACTGATGACATACTGCCGCCGAAGTTTTATAACTAATTAAACAAGCTGGCAATGTATAGAAAACCAGCAACAATCTGAAGACAGCCAGGACAATACTCCAAACTATCAGTAACGAATCAAGATTCTTTTGCCCCTTTATCAGTCATAATTAACTGCTGGTTGCCAGCAGCCGGAATATGATGATCTGCGAGCAAGTATAGTACCATTTTCAGGATCGTGCAGATCGTCAAATGGCGATAAAATATAGAATGGGATTTTGTACGTACTAATGTGCATGCGTTCCAGGGTTGTATGGGGCCGAAACATTGGAAGAACTGCAGGATATTATTGCCATATTTTGTATGGGGCCGACATGAACATATTACATCTTGGTAAAGAATCTTTGCCCAGTGCTCACAACAGGGCTCAAATTAACCGATGTACTAACTGCTTTTGCTTTGGATCCTTCTTAGATGAATGGATCACAACTTAGGTTTTGAGAGAACAAATGGCTCTGAAACGCAACACAACAAGCTTAATATATCTTTGCCTTTACAGTACAATTAGGGTTGGCCATTGGGGCAACCCAAAATTTCGGATTGGGTAATTTGGGTAATTGGAACTTTGGTTATTAGAAATTGCTACTCGACTTTGGCCTTGAAAAAGCATTGCCCGAAATTCCAGGTACTCGATAATTCAAGTTTTACCCGACATACACGAAATTAGCAAAACCAATAATTTCGACAAAATTCCTGTATGGAAGCACGTCGGGTATTGGGATTAGGAGGTTTCGTCCTAACGGATTTGCAGGGCTAGGATCAACTGCACAGATTCTGAACAAAAACAGGTGAACCTTTATATGTTCATGAAAGTTATTATACATGCTTTACGTACGTGTGTTCATAGGGGTGAGTGCACGTGCGTGTTGAGTGTCTGCGTCTGTACTTGTGTAATTTGCAAAAAAAAAAGAGCTACTAAAACAAGAAGTCTTGAAAGGGACATGATAAGCCAGGCGAGTGCATAGAGGAGCAGCAAGAACAACGATAATGATATGTCACGGACGTCCGCCCCATGACTCCCGGACGGACGGGCTCGCTCTCTCTACCTGGGCCAAAGAGCCAGCAACCCAATTGGCCCACCCCACTTATTACCTCCCTCTCTCTTACACGCAGGCTCCAACGTCAGCACCTCTTCTTCCTCTAGATGGGAAACAAAGCCGCTACCTGCTTATACGAGAGCACGTGTGCTGCTTCCTGCACCTGCTCCTCAATCCAGCCCCCACCGACTCCTAGCCGCCCACCCTGACGGACCGCCACAACGCATGCCGCAACCCGTCCCCGCACCCCGCCGCTGCGCCACTGGCCCCTCACTCCTCACAGGCATCCTATCTGACCTTGCCAAGATCTGTAGCTTCTTCCGGCTACAGTGTGTGGCCAGGCGGCCGGGAAAAGGGGCTGTCGCTGGTCGGGCCCAAGCCAGGCGCAAGCGCAGCTGGCAGCTGCCAGGCCATACGACCATCCTCGGCCGACGGCTGGCCGGAACTGGCCATTCTCCACTCTGCTCTGCGTCGTCCCGAAGAAGGGTGAAAAACGGATGTTGCAAGCATATATTTCAAGTGTTTCAGATGTTTCATCGGTATGCTGCAAGTGTTTCATATGGATGTTGCAAAAGTAGATCGGGATGCTGCATATGGTGGTACACATATGTTGCAAGCTTATATTCCTAACGTTTTATCTGTTTTTTTCAGACGTATGTTCCAAGTGTGTTTATCTGGATGTTGCAAATGTTTCACATATTGGTTGCAAGTGTTTTATCCACATATTACGTATGTTTGCAATGGTTTCAAGTGTTTTTTATGTGTTTTTGCAAGTATTTCATACGCATATTTCTAGTGTTTCATTTGTTTTTCAGACGTATGTTTTGTAAATGTTGCATCTGAATGTTTCAAAACTAGACCGGGTATTGCATATCTTACAATGCGCGTGAGAGACGGAGGGGGCAATGAGCGGTCCCCGGGCGCGGTCTGTCGGCGTGGGAGGCATGGGCCGCGCATGGGCGCGTGAAACCTCGGCACAGGGGCCGTGCTGGTGCGAGCACGGGCTTGGAGTGCTGGTGCGAGCGTGGAAAACGGAGTGCAGCGTGGGTGTCTAGACACAGGCCTCGGGCCAGAGGTCGGGCGATAGTCGTCCTGTCCATACTGACTCAATGAAGCACAAGGCGTCGGGGTCGGACATGACGAGCCAAGCTACTGGACTCCAAAGCTCTAATCCGGCCGGCCGAATTTTTTACTACTTGGCCCTTTTTTGAAAGTTTCTCACAAATAGACCCCTGGCGGAAAGAATTCAGGAAATGGACCCTTGGCTCGGCGCCAGAGTGACTGGCGCCGAGCTTGGCACCACCGTCACTGGCGCCGAGCTGGCGGGCACGGTGGGGTGGACTGCCAGGGGGCTCGACGCCAGAGTGACTGGCGCCGAGCTCGGCGCCGCAGATCTTGGCGCCGAGCTCGGCGCCATAGTGACTGGCGCCGAGCTCGGAAATATCTACCGGCCCACGTCTCTTCCTCTTCCTTTCTCGCCCAAGCCTCCCCAGCCCGCGCCGTCGCCGCTGCCCTTGGCCGCTCCACCGCCGCGCCCGCGCCCGCCACCACGCCCGCGCCGCGCCCGCCCCCGCGCCACCACGCCACGCCCGCACCACGCCCGCGCCACGCCCGCGCCGCGCCCGCGCCGCGCCGCCGTTGCTGCTCCGGCTGCCGAGCCCGCGCCATCGCCGTGCCGCGCCACCGCTGCTGCTCCCTCGCCCAAGCCCGCACCGCGCCGTCGTGCCCTCGCGCCATTGCCCGTGGTTGGCGGCAGCGCCGCGCCGCCACGCCCTCCACCGCCGTCCTCGTCTTAGCCTTGCCTTGGTCTCCACCGGCGGCCTCGGCCTCGCCCCGCCTTGCCCCCCTCCACCGCCGGCCTCACCCCGCCTTGCCACCGTCCACCGCCGACATGCCTCCCACGCCCGTGGAGCCAGACTCGCCGCGCGGAGCGCCGGGCACCCCGCGCCCGCCGCGCGCCACCTCTATCGTCGGCCACGCCACCGCGAGCTCGGATCTTCGCCTTGACCTACTCCCGTCGTCCGCCGACCCGGAAAGGTAAAAATTATGAATATGCAATGTACCTATTTAGTTGGTGTTTGTTATTTACTAGTTACTGTGATGACTCAGTTAGTTGATTTAGTGAGATATATATGTAGATAGATAGAAACATAGATACATTGGTAAATAGATATAGTTAGATAGCTACTTAGATATGTAGTTATATTTGTAGTTAACTACATATGATCTAGCTATTTAGTGAGTACACTATAAATATATACGTAGTTATTATCTTGATTACTTAGTTTGTAGTTAGAAAGTACTTGTTAGGTACTATCTATCATCTAATTTGGACTAAAGGACATGTGTTTCGTTACGTTTTTGAAATAGATGGACAACCTAGTGACTCTATATCATGGAGGCACGGTTGAAAGCGATCGCTATGGATATGTTGAGTTTCTTGACATGCAAAGCGTGCCTGTGCTATTCAATGATAGGCCTTCATTTAGTGAGATGGTTGCAAGGGCTCGGGAGGAGCTGCATTGCTTTGGAGATGATGACATTGCAGTTGATGGTGTACTGCACCTAGGTTGTCCTCCGAACATCTTCAGGCGAATGATCTCAATTGGTTGTGCGGATCAGTGGGAGAACTTTGTGAGATCGGCTATGAAGAGCCAGCTGCAATGTTTGGACGTGGCTGTGCGTCGGGTGTTAGTTGATCCAATCCCTCATGGGTTTACCCTAGCAATGGATCATCAGGCACACATCGACCCTCCCGTTTTGGAACCTTACCTGCATGTGCAGATTACGCCTACGGTTTCTGATGCTCAATCTGCCCCCAATGCGGTATTTGGAGATGGTTGTCATACTCATGTTTTTGTGGCAGATCCTCCTTATGAGATCCCTTTGACACAGAATCATCCAAGTAAGTGTCTTAACCGCATAGTTTTTGGGAGCTTACCCCGTTCCTTACATCTATTTCTTTCATTCTTTCCTCATTTATGTAATGATGTTGCAGGAGACATTCCTGAGAATATGGATGTGCCCCATGTTGCTGCGCAAGTGCACTTTGGAGATGGATTCCGTGGCTCCAGTAGTGTTGAAATTATGCATGATTCGGAGCCATATGATATGGCTAGGGCTCTTGATTCTGATGATGATCGTCCTGTTGGAGAGCTGACGGAGAGTGATGTTGAGATGATGAGGCGTATCTTTCCCGACCGCCGTGATCCTAGAGTTCATGAGTTCAGTGATCTTGCTCATTCCGATCAGGCGTTTGCAGAAGGACGTGATGATGAGCTTGAAGGGTCGAGATGGCGACTAGAGGGGGGGTGAATAGTCTTTTCTAAAACTTAGTCGCGTCGGCTAACCGATACAAATGCGGAATTAAAACTATCGCAGATGAGGAGACAGTTGGGTACTACTGCCGGGCGTGGATCCTACACCTTTTTGCTTGCGTTCTCTTTCTCGATGCCACGGGTGACAATGCGTCCTAGATGTGGATCCACTGCCTCAGTGACTGGGACCAGGTGGGTCAGTACAGCTGGGGCTCTACAGTCTTGTGTTTTCTATACCGACAGCTGTGCGAGGGGTGTCGTCGGTCTATGTCCAACCTGTCACTTGGTGGATGCATGTACCTGTTACAGCTATGGATGTGGGCTCGTTTTCCAGTTGGTCGTCCAGAGGTTCTGGCTCGTCGTGAGTGGTTCCCAGGTCAGCCTCCAAGTCGCCAGCCGACGTGGGCGTACCTTTGGGACCAGGTCAGGGTTCCGCACACGAGGATAGACCGGGCGTACATTGAGTACATGAACGAGCTAGATACGCTGACGGCATCTAGTGTAAGTAAATTTTATTTTCCATGCTGCTTTGAAAAGGATTAGTATACCATCTAACATCTTATTTGGACATGTTGCAGGTGGAGTGGGAGCCGTATGGTGGAGAGGATGCACTTCCTTTTCAGCTGAGCAACGTCTATGGGGCAGACGACTACTTCTATAGGATGAGGTGCCCTCTAATCTGCTTCTATGTTGTCGAGTACCACCTGCCAGATAGGGTTGCACGCCAATTTGGAGTGAGACAGCTTTGGCCTATGCCTCTGTTCTCGACTGGCGTTGACTTACACAATTAAGTGTTTTGATATTTCAAATGTCTCATGATGATGGTCCATTTCTTATAATATGGTGCCACGTATGTAGATTAATGTAACGATGACATACGTGCAGGTTGGATCGTCAGAGGAACAAGAAGATTTTTGACTGGGAGAGGCACCACCAGTCCTACATTGAGGCATGGGAGGAGATGCACGGCAACGTGGATGACAACAACAAGCCGCACACGAACCGTGAGTTCAGGTGGTACCAAGCTTGGTACCAGCGTTCGACACGGTGCAGGCTGAGGCTACAGTGGACCGAAACTGACTACACCGACATCGAGTCCTCCGACGATGAAGACACGGCGTACGACCAGTCCACTCGTGCAGGAAGGCAGGTGGAGGCAGGACCGATCTTGGACAGAGTGGTAAGCCAATCGCCTTATTTTGTTACGTTGAGTTACATAACAATACATTAGGCATTCTTGGACCGACATTAGGAGTTATCTATTGTAGTTATTGCAACCTTCGAGCCGTATAACCCTTATAATAAGTTACATTCTTGTACAAAAGAAAACAAAACTAAATGATATCTGTTCAGAAGTCTTATTATTGAGAACTTTGTTGCAGGGCAATACACTGAAATGCTTAGTTGAAGAGATCGAGCGCGTTCGGCCAAGAGTCAATGATGACTACATACTTGGCTTCCTAGACGTAAGATTTAAAATATTCTTTCAAACATATCATTAATACGTTATATTCTTTCAGTTAACATAGTTTTGTACAATAGAGGCTGTCACATCGTCTACGCCGTGCGGCTGGTCGTTGTGGTTGCAGGATAGACACGACGTAAGATGTGTATGTTCCTTTGGCAGGAAGAGGAGCCTTGGGTTCCTCTAGTCAAGCAGCTACAGGGGACGGGGACGAGGACGAGGAGGACGACGACGATGATGACATGGACAAGAGGCACGATGAGCTTGGGCCCTCTCAGCTCCATGACGCTCCATCGACTCATCCTACACCGCCTCTAGGCACTAGGCGACGCCGTCCGCGTGACCCTTACACTCCAGGCACCAGCGCTCTGGGTCACAAGGGTAGGGGCAAGAGTAGGAGGCAGTGAGGGACGTGGTAGGTGTTACTATGAACTATTGTGAATTTTGTATTTACTTTTCTGTAACTATTCGAGACTGTATGGATATTGTGGACTATTTGGACTTTGCATGACATATTATGTTGGTTGTGATATTCGTTGTGGTTGCATTATGCTCGTTGGATGATTAAATGTTTGGAATATATATTGATGTCTCTGTTTGTAACTGTGGATGCTCCTAATACAAGATCGTATCTTGCGAATTTTTTGCGTGAACCTTTAATCATACTACACTTGTACAAAGGCACAAATGTAGTACACAGATTAACTATAAATTTATTACAATGTGTATAATTCAGGAAATATTGTACATACGCTTTGTAAATGAATCTAGGATTACCAAGCAACAGTGAACGAATCTATGCTTTTCAGACAATAAACATAGACTTTTCAGATACACGGACAGCATCGAATTATCACATCACTGATATAGTACTGGCATGCAAGGAAGCACAACTCCACTCTATCTCCACCATCTATCTTATGACTGTTTGATCCAAGGGCTGAGGTGAAGAGGCACACGGATCGCTGACATGGCACATTGAGAGGCCTCCATTCCTCCTCTCAACCTATAAATAACCACTCACTCCCTCTCATTCACACAAACAACAAGGAAGAAGAACACTCCTCAGCATTTGCTTTTGTTGCAGTACCAATGTCTGGAGGGTCGTCCAGAGGGAGAGGAAAGGGGAAGGAAACTACCTGGGGGTGGGAGGGTCCTCTTGGTCTCAATTTCTTTGAGGAAGCTCTTTATGAGAGGTTCCTAGTTAAGAGCAAAAGTGATTTCACCAAAGAGGCACCACTGAGAGGATACGATGAAAGGAAAGAAGAGTGGCCAAAATGCATGCATGGTGAGGACTGCCTAGTGCAGATGTTCACCAAGGGAATAGATGGAGGTCGTCGTTTCTTCAAATGCCCACGAGCATGGGTAATTGCTATTACTATTTGTTTCTTCAATATGTTTGTCTTGTATATCACTTACACGGCATACTTATTGTAGTCTTCCTTGGCCGAAGAAAACTGTGGATTCAGTAGGTGGGTCGATCCTTGACCTATTTATCCGCATGCGGAGTACATCTACTACCTACAGGACCGTATCTTTGATCTAGAAAGGGAAGTTAGCAGCGGTTACAAGGACAACGAACAGGACGACAACAACAATGGTGCCGATTCACAGGAGGCACTCTGCAATGATCCATATTGCACCTTCCCTAACCACAAGAAGAAGGGGCCTCCCCCGTCACCACCACCAACAACAACAACGGGCGGCTACTATGGAGAAGGTGCAACACAATTTGCTATGTGGCCACACTACTAGGATGACTTTATCTTTTTCACATGTACCCAGGTTTAATTACCTAAGGCATGTTAGGTTTAATTACCTAAGGCATGGTTTAATTACCTAAGGCATGTTAGGTTTACTCAAAGAAAACTCTGTACCCAGGTTCGGTACATGTAGTCACATGCCATTTAATGTGTTTCGTGTGTTGATTTATATAATGTCGTACGTCGTTAAGTGTTTTTGCAGCACGTGTTCAAATTTAAATACGTCCGTATCATTAAGTGGAATATTAAGACCATAGATAATGAAAACAACCACATAATAAAAAGTTCGATACTATGCCACATTACACAACATATTAATACTACAACTATGTGCCGACAGTAGACATAGGGGCAAATGCACTTCCAAATCCTCAGTCTGAAACGTACTGAGTAAGCAACTCATCATCCGAGTACCAGTCCTCTACTACAACCCTGTTGCTATGGCTAGGCTCAACTGCGTTGCTCTGACCTACCAGCTTGTAGTAAGCAGCCTCCGCTTCATCTACAGCCGCTGCGGCCTAAGTGAAGAACGCGTCGTCATCCTCCTCTGCCTGTAAGCCTGCCTCTGCTAGAGCGATGAGCTCGCTCAGTCTTCCAGTGTCGTCGTCAGCCTCCTGCGCCTGAATGCCCACCTCTGCTAGAGCGATGAGCTCGCTCAGTCTGCCAGTGTCGTCCTCAGCCTCCTGTGCCTGTATGCCCGCCTCTACTAGAGCAATGAGCTCACTCAGTCTGCCAGTGTCGTCCTCATCCTCGTCTCCGTCATCACACAACACAATCGGTGATTGAACGGTGCGACCAGCTTGTGATCTATGGCCATCTAACTTCTTCTCCTCATACCTTGCATGAGCCGCCTCTGTAGCATGTTCCCCGCTGCAACCAATCCCTTCATGTATAAAATGCAATCAGTTAGCAACGCAATTATATTACATTTAAAACCAGACAACAAAAAAAAGGTTTTCAAGCACTCACTGGCACATAATGTAGCAACATGCTCGTTCAAGACCTGCATATGTACTCTTGTCTCCTTCCTTGCCTCATTCCTTCCCTCTCCTCCTCTAACGTCATCCGCCTCTCCAATCCCCATTTGTTAAGCCCAACATCGATCGGGTTACAAATACCGCGCTGTCTAGCAAACTCACGCATCTTTTCTTTGTGATGTTTAACGAATAGGTTGACGTAGTCAGGTCCATATCCCCTCTTTCGTGCAATTAGTTGCCTCTTCTTCAGTTCATCCAAGAACTTAGCTTGACCATCATAACATTCCCAACTGCATTTCCTAGTGCTCTGTTCAAAAGAAATATTATATCATATATGTCTTAGCAAAACAAACAAAATACGATTTCATGTTTACCAGAAAATTAACGAACCTCATCATACTCAATCATATGGCCGCAATAATGGCCTATTCCAAGCTCCGAAGGGACTAGGCCATAGTTGGATTTTACACCACATTCGCACATGACAGGAGGTGCTTTGTAGATTACCCGTTCTTTCTTCTTTTCCTTAACCCTCCGCGGTTCTTCTGGCCATTGGTTCCTAGGACCATACAACCACTCCTTGAAACGACACTTCGCTATTGAATACACCTAAATAATAAAACATTAGTACATGAACACATATAGCTCAAGATTTCAACACATACACTTTGCACTTACTTCATGCTTGTTTGGACACACAAACTCCAACGTATTCTCAGGTTTATCACAGCTCGATCTCCGCAATCGCACAGAGGAGGTTCCTCGAGTCGTCTAACTGCGGCTAGGTGCTTCTCCTTAGCCGTCATTGTCGGAGGGTTAGGGGGGGGTGGAACCCACCGCTTGAAGTGCTCACGTGGATGTCTCCCTCTAAACCAATCATCGAAAAAGAGGTACCTAGGATCAAACTTGTCTGCACCATCGATCCACTGAAAGAAAAATCACCTCTCATGGTCCTACACAACGAGATTCCAACAAAATATTAGTACCATACTTAAACAAATAAAGAAAAAGGATAGTACAAACAATTTCTTACATTAAACCGACTACATGTGTAGAAGCAATGCGTGGCTGTGTCCGGATGTTTCGATTGAAAAACATGGGCCGGGAAACCACAGTCACAGTTAGGGACAGGAAGGTCAGGAGGGACGGGGGCATCTTTGCTAGACGCGTCAGGGTATAATTCTCGAGGACGACCCTGTTTTCGCCAAAACTCCTCCCGAAACATTTCTTGCATCTAACAAAACGGATGTAATTTAACAAACATAAATCAAAACATCACAGAAAAATATCAATGAGAACCAATTTCGTTCTAAGAACCGAAAGCAGTTAACATTATACCCTAAACCTAGGGTTTCTCATTTCATCCACAACAATGAACCCATAACATAACTACATGCGGCTTGGTTTGCTAGCTTTTTCCACGCCTTGGAATCAACCTACGGTTGTATAATACATATATTGAGGGATACAATGAAATCCTAAGTGATGACGATTCTTAGGTTCAAAAATCCGACTAATATATACCGAATCGATGCGAAGAAAAGAAGGAGGTGAGCGAGTATACCTTGCTCTCGAAGATCTACGGATCAAATCAAGGTTTTCAAGGTCCAATATGTCGATTCGTGAGGTAGGGTGAAGTGGGGAGAGAAAAACCCGAGAGGGAGGAGAAAGAAGAGGAAGAACGCTCGGGGAAGAAGGTTGGCCTGGGGTTAAATGCAGGGAGCTCAGCGCCAGAGTGAATGACGCCGAGCCCCCTGGCAGGTTATTGTCCCGTGCCCAGGAGCTCGGCGCCAGTAACGGTGGCGCCGAGCTAAGGGTCCATTTCCTGAATTCTTTCTGTCAGGGGTCTATTTGTGAGAAACTTTAAAAAAAAAGACCAAATTATAAAAAATTCGGTCCGACCGGCTAGCCGACTCCCAAGTCTCAATCTAGATGCGCGACAGCCTGCAGCACGGAAGTAGACAACAGACAGGGAGGTTGAAGGTGGCACGTATCACGATGGATTTTGCTTGAATTTAGCGATGCCGCCATTGACCATAAGGCGGTTCTCTAGTTCATGCACTAAAAGTTTTAGTCTACTTTAATCCATGAACTAAGGGCTTGTTTGGCAGGGCTTCTCTCCGGCTTCGGCTCCGGCTCCTCCAGAGGAGCCCTGCCAAACGTTTTCTTGGAGGAGCCGTTTTTCAGTAAAAAACAGAGGAGCCGGAGCCGTTTTGGAGGAGCCACAATTTGTGGCTCCTCCAAAACGGCTCCGGCTCCTCCGGAGGAGCCCCTCGGGAGGAGCCGTGCCAAACAAGCCCTAAAAGTGGATTAAAGTGGTATTTGGCTCCTTGAACTAAAATAGACTAAAGTAGAGAGAGGGGGCAATAAATGAGAGGCATGGGTGTCCCCAACATCTTTTAGTCCATTTTAGTCCAATTTTGTGGACTAAATGACTAAAGGATTTTAGTCCACTTTTAGTCCAAGTATTTGACTGTTTAGTCCAACTAAAGTGTAGATTTTAGTCCAAAATGCTTTAGTCCATGGCAACCACACACACCCCCTGATAATAACCCGTACCCAAATCCAAGATTATCCTTACCCGTTCACAAATTATACCCACCCCCCTGGCTGTGCCCAGTGGGTACAGGTATGTCCACCAGTGCCCAACGCACTGCTGCTGTCCCGGGATCGTCAAGTCTAGCCGATCAACGTCCTCCCTCTCGTAATATATACTGATCAGGCACCATGGACAAGACGACGCATCTGAGCTTTAGTTCACCTCACTCGATCCAACCATGCAGTAGGATCGCACATCGACTGTATTGGCTAAGGACGTTCATCATCTAAGGGCAACAACAGTGAGTTTTATGATACGGACGGGCAGATGAACGGATGTGGACGCTAGCCTGGAAATTGCATCGCAAGATTTGTGATTACCGCATTCAAATTCCCTTCAAGATTTGGTTAATACAAAGTTACTTGAATAATTGTCGGAGCTGTTTGGTTCCACGTTTTATGCCCGTCATCCTTTTACAGCATGAAGGGGTACCGTTGTTTTCTGTTTGGATGGATAAGCTCGTAATAGATTCCAGTGCAAACCAGTCCAACCGGTTACTGCTCCCAGTGGCGAAGCCAGAAATTATGCATAGGTGGCGGGGGCGATCAAAAAGATCCAACTTGTAAACAAAACTGGTTAGGTTCCTTATGATTACCGTCCAGCTTAATTCGTCGACTTGATACTGGCGCTCGTATTTTCTTATATATATATTTTAGGATCAAAGGAGTATTTTTTCTGTGATAGACGACAACTTAACAGCAAGGCGTCTGGAGTGATTTCGTAACAAGATCTCTGTCTTTCTAAGGCACTTTGTAGTATTATCTAGTTGTATTTTGTATAATTTTATTATCTAGAGAAATTAATAGATACTACCTGCGTCCCTCAAAGAATATAAATCTTACATTCCGAGGAGTCAAAGATTATTAATTTTAACCAAATACATATTAAGCCCTTGTTTAGTTCCAGAAAGTTGGAATTTGGGGCTACTGTAGCACCTTCATTTTTATTTGGCAATTAGTGTTCAAACATGGACTAATTAGGCTCAAAACGTTCGTCTCGCAATTTCTCACCAAACTGTGCAATTAGTTTTTTTTCGTCTACATTTAATGCTCCATGCACGGGCCGCAAACATTCGATGTGACAGGTACCGTAGCACTTTTTGGGAATTTAGAGTGGAACTAAACAAGGGCTAAAAAGTATTGATGTTTTATTATATGACATGATTTTTATTATATTCTCCCTTTTAATGTACATAAAATCATAAATTTATACTAGTAAAAAATTTGTTGTGACATGTTAAGGGGGGCCAAGGCCCCTACGAGCCCCCCTGCCTCCACCAGTGATTGCCCCTCTCCCAACGCTATCAGCTCCGGTCATGAACTCACGACATATCGAAGAAAATTGGAGCGCCGTTGCCGCCCCCATCCTCGCCAAAGTCGCCCCGGACTGCATGCTCCTCTCTCACCACCTCGCGTCCTCCCTTGCCGTCGCACCATCCTCCACCCTGGCCACGCATCCATGCTCGAGGTGCCCGGTGTGGCGCCAGCCCTTGAGACGAGGCCCACGAGGCCCCTGCCCCTGGCCCGGCCAAGAAGGAGAAGTCGTCGTCCAATAGTGGCAAGAAGAACAAAAAAGAAAGTAGAAAGGTGAATGGAAAGCACTCCCACTCCCACAACGAACCAAACAAATGACGTTTATTGATTATTGTTCCCATGTAACTCATACTCCCACAACGAACCAAACAAATGGCGTTTATTGATTATTGTTCCCATGTAACTCATAACACCAGCAGGTAATTGCATTACCATTCCCTTAGCCACTGCTGAACCAAACAGCATCGTGGTGTTTGCTTGCTGCATTCAAATTCCCTTCATGAAGGCCTCCGCGCGGGCGCTGCGCGTGGGGACACGGACTTACATATATGTGCCTCGTCATGTTGTTAAACAACTTGCATTGTGTCCAAGTCAGGTCGTCGGTGTCAACGATGAGTAGGTACGAACGCAGGAAAAAAAATTATTCTTAAGGGCATATGCCCCATGTGTACCACCATACAAAAAAATTGCTAAAGGCATATGGTACTTTACTTATATGAGGTAATACTTCAAACAAGTCTGGATCGTTAAATTTCAAGATATTTTTAAATTAATTAATTAATTAATATTTAAGGTAGGAAAAGAAAAAAAAATGCTCAACCCCCCCCCCCCCCCCCCCCTATCACGGGACAGATGTAGGCGTGCGGGTGCGTCGCTTGCCTGTTGCTGTGCACCACTGCACGCCGGCCTCCTTCCTTTTAGCTATATATTTTACCATATTTATGTATAGTTTTATTTATGCTTAATATATTGAATTACTAAAATATTTATTAATGATTATGTTATTTTTTTTATGAATTTGTTTATCTACTTATGTTATCTATGTGTATTGAGAACAAAGGCTACGCATAGCTATCACGTGACTTTGAAAAATAGACGAACGTAGGGAAGAAACGCTATTACCGACTTTGGAACGAATATTTCAGATGCATAAAAAAGCAGTTTATGTTAATCAAATCATGTTTTATATCTAAAGTTGTAAAACAAAAAGATCTACCACACATCTAATTTTCTTTTTTTGATCGGGTACACTTGGACGCACATAACACACACTCTACACTCACACCACACATCTAATTGAACACATGCATTTGAGAGTACCATTTGATCTAATTAAATCAACCGCTCACACTTATTTGGGAGTACCATAGCAAAATCCAAGAGCTTATGCCTTCATATGCATCACTGGTAAGGGCTCCGCGTGCCCCCCAGCCGCGAGCTCCGTGTGCTCTGGCTGCGCACCCCGACCGCGTGCCCATCCTCGGCTATGCTCCGATCTGCAGGAAGGAGGAGAAAGAGGAGATGAAGAGCTGACGCACAGGCCCTAGGTGGCATCGAGAAAGAGGGGTGGAAATTCAGAGCTACAGTTGTACCAAATATACTGATAGATTAAAAAACTAAAGAAGCAGCTCAGTGAAAACAATAGCAAAAGAACCAAAATTCATTCGGTTCATCAAAACTTGCTATTAGCAAGTTATTAGTCAAAATGTCCCCTTGATAACTTTCTCACAGATTAACCAAATCAATACAATAATCTTTGACCACCAAAGACCAGCACATTATCGTACAAATCACACATTAATCAACTCGCATATATTAATCAAAATGTCCCCTTCTAGTAGTGAAACGACGACGTGCATTACTGATTTACTGTCATCACGATTCACGACCCTCCATCTCGTCCCATCTTCTGCCTGCTACTGGTTTCATCGGATGCCTACTGCCACCAATGCCACGCCAATGGAAGGAGCAAGCCACGACAGACAACCACGTCCATATTATCTTCCACATGTGGAGCAATAGGCGTGATTAGTTTGGTGGCAGCCACAGATAAGCGCCCATAAGCTAGTAAGGCACCATGTGATGGTTTATAAACTTCCACTTTTACGATCTATATGCAATGCAACTGAAAGTAACATATATCTATTATCAACTTAGATATAGAGATGTCATCCTATTTTTTTCAATTTTAATTAAAAATTTCGGTCCATGGATTGGCTTGGACTGACAAGCTCCAGAATCTCATCAACAAGATGCAACTCACCATAGCCCTTCATGGGTTGGAAGCGGATTTGGCTGGTTTTGTAACCATAGTCGTGTGTACGATTGTTGATCTCGCTTGGCTCAGTTTGTACCGGGTTGGTAGTGGTTTCACTATGAAAGGATCAAGATGCCCAAGAGAGAGGTGAATTGGGCTAATTCTAAAATTCTTTACAATAATTAAACTCTACACTTAGCCCACTTCACCCCTTGTGCCTAGAATGTGTTTCTATTATTCTACGGCACAAAAGTTTTGCACTCTAGGTTCCAATCCTACTCTAGCATGACAATTCTAAGAATGTAAAGACAAGAAATGAATTGCTCAAATGTAAATGCTTAAAGTAAAGAGAGGGAAAGGAACGCGGCGATGTTTTGGCAAGGTATCGGAGAGTCGCCACTCCTCACTAGTCCTCGTTGGAGCACCCGCGCAAGGGTGTAGCTCCCCTTGATCCGCGCAAGGATCAAGTGCTCTCTACGCGCTGATTCTTCGACACTCCGTCGCGGTGAATCGCCCACAACCGCTCACAACTTGAGTTGGGTCATCCACAAGCTCCGCCGGATGATCACCAAACTCTCAATCACCACCAAACCGTCTAGGTGATGGCGATCACCAAGAGTAACAAGCACAAACTCTCACTTGACCATGACAAGCCTAATGAGAAGGGTGGATGCACACTTACTACTCTCCTTGCACTAATGAGGTCTTAATTTTGGATTCTCAAATCTCAATCACCTCACTAGGCTCTTGCTCTCCTTTGCACTCTCAAGGGTGTTTCTCAGCTGAACAAATGGGCAAGAGACCTTCCTTGGATAAGTGAAGTAAGTATTTATACCCCTCGTTCAAAACATAATGTTTGGAGGTTGAGTCATCACTCTGCGGGGTGACCGGACGCTCTAGTCAGTTATCCCTGCCACTGTGTCACAAAAAGCCGTTAAGTTCTAACCAGACTCTGATCTGTGTCCGGTCATCACTGACCCGACGCGTCCAATCACAAAAACTGCTCTCTGGAACCTTACTGATGTTGACCGAACGCTGGCACCCAGAGTCCGGTCACTTCGCTGTTCAGCGTCCGGTCAGTTACCGGATCCTGCCAGCGTCCGGTCAGCACTGACCGGACATGTCCGATCAGGAATCTCTCTATCTAGAACCTATCTGGAGTTGACCGGACTGTGGCACCCAGCGTCCGGTCACTTTTCACCCATTGTTCAGTCGCAACCAGACAGCTCCAGTTGATCAAATGAACTGACCGGACTCACCCTTCTGCGTCCGGTCACAACTAAACCAGCATCCGGTCAGTCATTTGACCCTCCATTCACTTTCAACTCGAAATCATATGTGAATGAAATTTGCTCCAATTGATCTTAGAGCTACTCTGGAGCTACCTAGTGCTAGATTTGACAAGTGTGCACCACACCTAACTCACTAGACTCACCTAGGTCAAGCTACTAGTCCATACCCCCCTTAATAGTATGGCCAAAGGAAAAACAAAGTCCTAAACTACTCTAAATGTCTCTTCAACACCAAACGACACTTAGAACTAGTCTATCCTTAACCTTGTCGTCCATCCTTTGAAAACCGAAATGATTTCCATCGTCAGGGGCATGACACCATGATTGCCCAATCAATTGCTATTACCATGACCTAACTTAATTGCCTATGCAAAACACATGTTAGTCATAGTAATCTCATATTATCATTAATCATCAAAACCTAACTAGGGGCCTAGATGCTTTCAATCTCCCCCTTTTTGGTGATTGATAACAATACAACCTCGAGTATGTAAAAGAGATGATGTTTTCAACATGCTTGGTTCATATAAGCTTTTGACAATAAGAGCAAAGGAGTTAGACATGCTTATATGACCCAAGCCAACATGGTGTACTCAATAGATATAAAATAAGCATGAGTATAAGAAATAAAGCTCATTTGAATCAGAGTAAAACGCGGAAGCAAAGCAAATGAGCATAACCAAGTGACATGACATATATATATATATATATATATATATGGAGAGTATATTCAATAGCCAGCTACAGAATAAGTTATTCTGTAGCCACCTCCATTTACAATAATTTTATATACTAATTTACGATAAAGTGAGTACATATTTACGATAGTTGTGTTACTATAACACATGAGGATATTTCCCATAACATTATAGTAAATCACATAGTAAGGAGTTACCATAATCTCATGAATTAGCATAGTAATTATCGTAACTCAAAGTGGCCACAGAATAAGTTATTTTATAGCCAGCTGCAGAACAGTAGTTCTCTCTCTCTCTCTCTCTCTCTCTCTCTCTCTCTCTCTCTCATATATATATATATAGAGAGAGAGAGAGAGAGCACACATATCACATAAGTATCACCACCATAAGTATGTAATGCAATGCATAAAGGTACACGTGAATGCATAATGTTTCACAAATAAAAAAGGCAATAGAAATGAATCATAAGCTCCCCCTAGATGTAATGCTCCCCCTAGATCTAGCATACTCGATCCCTCTCCTCTTTTGGCGTCAAGCACCAAAACCTAAGGGTCGAACGGCGGGGTAGGAGCAGATGAGTTAGGCGCTGAGACGTGGTGAGAGATCTGGAACTATGCCGCATCATCCTCTGACCCTGAGCTCTGAGCAGTCTGACCCGCTGACGTTGGAAGTGAAGGTGAAGCAGTCTGGGTCTGCTCGGAAACTAGCGCGGCCTGTGGCTCTAGAAGTATCACTGTAGGAGGTGGCTCTGATGATGCTACAGATGACGGGAGCGTCTTAGTAGTCCTAGTAACTAGAGCAATTATGGTAGGTACAGGGACTTGCAACTCTGGCGGTGTAGGCTGCTTTATAAGCTCACTGAAAGTCGCACCGAGACTCCTAGAAACTGGGGTGTCAGTCCCTAGCACTGAGGAGCTCTAAGACGGAGTGAAGCCCGTAACAATAGGAGTGAAGTGAGGAATCTGGGCTGTCACTAGCGAAGCAAACCACTGGGACACCTGCTCTGTAGGTGAAGCAAACTGAGTAGCTGGTTGTCCCTGACTCTGAAGCCCACTGGGCTATACAACTGGAGTCACTGAAGTGGTGATAGGCTGGCCTATCTGAGGTGTAGTCTGTGGAGGAGCGGCCCCGATAGCAGAGAAAACGTGCTGCATGAACCCAAGTAACTACTGTTGGATCATGAGTTGTTGTTGTTGCATGGCCTACTGCTGCCTCTAGAACTCGTCCTGTCGAGCCTGAACCTGTGCAAGTGCAGCTGCTGTCTCCTATGCCTAGCGTGCCCAGTCCTGCCTCATCTACTCAAGTACTGCAAGAAGAGCTAGATCTATCTGTGGTGGCTATGGTGGTGCTGAGCTGGAGCCACTAGCCTCTCTGTCGTGTGGTTGAGGAGGCATCTATGGAATAGGCTGATAATCATCATTAGAACTATCACTAGGGTCGCTCTCGACCACACCCTCCTACTGAGCATCTAGCTGCTCCTCCTCTATCGCTGCAATGCCTCTGATGATCTCATTTTGCTAGGCTGCTGTCTCTGGGACCTCTAGGCGATGGCTCGGCTGGCAAGGTGTCCTCGCACTACAGTGCGGAGCATCTGAGTCATGTTATATGGAGGAAACTCAGTAGTGGCACCTATGTACTCTGCCATCGTCTCTAGGGACTTCTGAGTAACCGCCTTTCAAATCAAGAAGGTGATCAAGTGAGCATAAGGCAGTTGTCGGTGACCTCTGAACCCCTCTGTAAGAGTGTCCTCCATCTCTGATAGTATGACATCCTAAATATCAAATACGATTTGTTGCACCAGAGAGTTCACTAACCACAACTGGATGCAAGTCAATCCCTTGCGGTAACCCATCCTCGGGAGTAGAGTCCTCCTCATGATAGCATCAAGAAGTCGAGCTATAGGAGCAAGGTCATGTGGTGTCCTGCTTGACCCCTCGCCGAATGGCTCTATGAAGCATGGTCGGATCAGATCTGTGGGTGGCACAAGTCTGCCATGAGGGCATCTCAGAGGCTCTGTCTGACCATAGCAAACCTCGTGAAGGCAAATGGGTGACTCTGGAATCCTAAGAATCTCTCTGGCCCTCGAGCTCTGCAGCCTGTAGTCACAACCTCTAAATGCAAAGTGTATGAATCTATGCCTTGGGTCAATCCAAAGTGAAGAGTAGAACTCACGGACCCATGATGGAACACGATGGCCAGTCCATCCAAGAAGGTCTGTCAACCCTAGCAGATATGAGAGGTGAGGGTGGATCTGCTCGCCTGCTACTACAACAAGTGACTCAATAGAGCAAACTCTTTGTGATCTAAAGGCAACTCCACTATTTAGATAAGCATTATAGAAGTTCTCCTGCAGTGGTGTATAGAAGTGCTTTGAAGCAGCTCATCCTGCCTCAGCAGAAACCAGTCCTTAAACTACACGAAATAGAGTTGTTGCACCTGCTTGGCTATGGCTGCCCTCAGGTCAAGGTGAGTCACGGGAGGCGGACCCTATGGTCTGGGAGGTGGACAAGAGCCCCTCCTCTATGTCTCAGGCCTCGGCGACACTTGAGTACATGTACGACAAGAGCGTCGAAGCTGTGGCTGCGCTACCTGCACAGTCTCCTCAGTCTGCTCTGCCTACTGAGTATCCTCTGATGGCTCTATTGGCTATGTCTACTGCTCTGGCTCCCCCTGAGGCTGACTCTCCTCTAAAGTGACATACCGTCCTCCAAGCATGATAGTCCTAGCTAGACTACCATGAAGACACTCAACCCTCTCGACGGCGGCCCTCTGAGCTGGTGATAGCTGATCTACAATATGGACACCACTCTGAGATCCACCTCTCTCTGCTCGCTCAGTTGCGGCTGCTACTGCTGCTGCTCTCTCAGCCTCCACATCAATGAGCTTCTACTTCTTTGTTGTGGTCTTCTTCACCTTCCCCTTCTCTCGAGCAGTCAGGCGAGGCGGAGGCCTTGGATCCTCATCACCAGGACCACCTCCAGCATTCTTTACTTGTGCCATTGCTGAATCTGAGGAGAATTACTACCATGAACAAGAACCAACTGCCAACTGACACTCACGAGGCTTGGCCTCGATCCGTACTTGCGGGCTTGGCCCCGAGTTCACTGACAACTACAAAGACAGCCACAAAAGCACCGACTCGCTGCACGATAGAATAGATAGGATATATAAATAATCATAATATACATCTAGAGATGTGAAACCCTAAGAAGCAAGCAGTAGATATGAAATTGAAAGCGATGGCTTGCTACCTGATGAACCAACGACCGATCAGTAGAGGAACGAACCACGGGGCACCACCGGATCAGCAATGGTAGGGTTAGGGTTAGCGAGACTGTGCGGACACGAGCGCGATGGAGCGATGGTGGAGGCAGTGAATGGCGGCACAGGCGCAAGCTAGGGCAAACAGTGGCATGGCACGTGGGTGTATGTGGGCATGGCGGAGCAGAGCAGTGTGAGCGTGGACGGTGCGGGCACGGCAGTGCTGCTGCGGAGGCGGGCGCGGTGGCGCTACTATGCGGCTAGGGCATAGGAGCGGGGCGAGTGCGAGCAGTGGAGGCACGGTGGCATGGACGTCGAGCACGGGAGCGCGGTGACGTGAAGCAGTCGTGGTCGCGGGCTAGGTCAAGGCGGCGTGAAACCATACGGCGATATATATGGTGGCCTCCCCGTGTCAGATAAGAAAAGGAAAGGAGTATGAGATCCACACGACTTCTACTGACCAGATGCACCGGTGGCAATGACCAGACACTGCCACCCAGAGTCTGGTCGACATCAGAGAGGTCCAAAACCTCTCAAGTCACGACCGGACGCGTCCGGTTACCCTTGACCGGACGCAGCCAGAGTCCAGACGATCCTGAGTTCGTCGTCTTCGCTTGACCAGACGCAGGGACATCAACAGACCGGACATAGGAAGAGTACTATTTCAGCGTTCGGTCACTCCTGTGTGCTTCTGTTCACCTCCTATGAACTGACCGGACGTTGGAATCCAGAGTTCGATGCAGCGTTCGGTCGCCATTTTTCAGCGATTCTTCAAAGTTCCTTCGCGCTGCCAGTTCCCAATCAAGTCCAACTTCAATAAGACCTAAATAAACACCAATTGGGGCTGATGTGAGTGACCTCTCTCAAACCCATAAGACCCAAATAAACCCTAATTGGGACTGATGTGAGTGACCTCTCTCAAACCCTCAAAATTTTTAAAATATTTTGCCTTAGGCTATAATTCTTTTTAAGAAAATAGACAATAAAAGGGTAATCGAAAGGAAACGACAAAGCAACACACATGCATATGCAATGCAATACTTGAAAGTAATTCTAGTTGCTTGTCAAGTTTGATCCAAGGTTAAGCTTCTTCACACGCTTTTCAGCGGTTATCTTAACCATGTTAGACAAACCCTAAATACATTACCAAAAATTAAACATGTTGTATATTACAATGCAATGCAAGGGACAACACAAGCTCATTTTCTAGTGAAGTTACTAAAATCAAGCACATTAAGCTCATTCCTCAACCAATAAAATGTCACTTCATCTAGCGGTTTAGTGAAGATATCTGTCAATTGATCCTCGGTCCTTACACCTTCTAGTGATATATTATTTTTAGCAACATGATCTCTAAGAAAGTGATGACGGATATCTATGTGCTTGGTGCGAGAGTGTTGAACTGAATTATTAGCAAGTTTTACCGCACTCTCGTTGTCACATAAAAGAGGTACCTTTTCTAAAACTACACCATAGTCTAGCAAAGTTTGCTTCATATAAAGTATTTGTGCACAATAAGCACCCACGACAATGTATTCCGCTTCGGCGGTAGACAAAGCCACATTATTTTGCTTCTTGGAGGACCAAGACACTAGTGATCTACCAAGCAAATTACACCCTTCGGATGTGTTTTTTCTATCAATTTTGCAACCGGTATAATCCGAATCGGAATAGCCAACTAGTTGAAATCTAGCTCCTTTGGGATACCAAAGACCAATGCTTGATGTGTGCTTAAGATACCTAAGGATTCTTTTAATGGCAACCAAATGAGCTTCCTTAGGATTAGCTTGGAATCTAGCACACATACACACACTAAACATGATGTCGGGCCTAGATGCCGTCAAATATAACAAGCTACCAATCATAGAGCTATAGAGAGTATGATCAATCATTTTATCTCCATCATCAAGGTCGAGATGTCCATTAGATGGCATTGGTGCCTTGATTGGCTTACATTCATCCATATTGAACCTTTTGAGAAGATCCTTGGTATACTTTTCTGAAGAGATGAAAATTCGTTCTCTCATTTGCTTGACTTGAAAACCAAGAAAGAATGTAAGCTCTCCAATCATAGATATCTCGAACTCCTTCGACATCAATTCACCAAACTCTTTGAAATAATCTTAATTTGATGATCCAAAGATGATATCATCAACATATACTTGACAAATGAAGATTTCTCCATCAAGCTTCTTGGTGAATAGTGTGTTGTCGACCTTCCTAATGGTGAAGCCCTTCTCAATGAGGAAATCCCGAAGGCATTCATACCAAGCTCTTGGGACTTGCTTAAGCCCATATAGCGCCTTAAACAACCTATAAACATGATTATGATATCTAGGGTCTTCAAACCCAGGAGGTTGATCAACATAGACTAGTTCATTTATGAAGACATTTAAAAATGCACTTTTAACATCCATTTGATATAATTTCATTTCATAATGCAATGCATATGCAAGGAGGATACGAATGGCCTCAAGTCTTGTAACCGGTGCAAAGGTCTCTCCAAAATCCAACCCTTCAACTTGAGAGAACCCCTTTGCAACTAGTCTTGCCTTGTTCCTCACTATAATGCCTTGATCATCTTGCTTGTTGCAGAACACCCACTTTGTTCCAATGACTCTTGCACCTTGTGGTCGCTCTTCGAGAGTCCAAACTTCATTGCGAGTGAAGTTGTTCAACTCTTCATGCATGGCATTTATCCAATCGGAATCTTGAAGAGCTTCTTCTACATTCTTAGGTTCAACACAAGAGACAAAAGAGTGATGTTCAATAAATGAAGCAAGTTTTTGAGAGCAAGTCATTACACCCTTTGAAGGACTCCCTATGATGAGATCTTATGGATGAGCTTGAAGTAGAGGTGAATTTCTTCTATCAACCACTTAAGGAGGAAGATGTGGAGCATCAACATCTTGAGCTTATGCCACCATTTGATCATGAGAGACATGAGTATCTTCATTTTCTACTCTTCCATCTTTATCACCATCTTGTGGCACATTTGATGAAGAAGGTGGATCAATCACTTGTACATCATCTTTATCATCTTTAGGCTTGATGTCTCCAACTAGAATGTTCTTCATAGCATCTCTCAATGGTTCATCACCTACATCATCAAGATTCTCATGTGCTCCTTGGGAGCCGTTAGATTCATCAAATTCCACATCATATGTTTCTTCAACCAAGCCAGTGACATGATTAAATACTCGATATGCTTTGGACTTTGATAAGTAACCAACAAGAAAGCCAATATCACAACGTCTTTAATAATTCCCTAGGTGTTGTTGCTTCTTATAGATGTAGCATTTATAACCAAACACCTGGAAGAATGAGACATCCGGCTTCTTCCCATTGAGCAACTCATAAGGTGTCTTGCCAAGAAACTTTTGAAGGAATAGGTGGTTGGATGCATAACATGCAGTGTTGATAGCTTCCGCCCATAGAGCTTTGGGTGTATTGTACTCATCAAGCATTGTTCTTGCAAGTGTGATAAGTGTCTGGTTCTTTCTCTCAACTACACCATTTTGTTGAGGAGTATATGTTGCGGAGACCTCATGCTTGATTCCAACTTCATCACAATAAGCTTCAATGTTTGTGTTGTCAAACTCTTTTCTATTATCACTTCTTATCTTCTTCAGCTTCACTTCAAACTCATTTTATGCTCTCTTGACAAACTTCTTGAAACATGATGCAACTTCGGTCTTGTCATGAAGGAAGAATGCCCATGTGTATCTAGAGTAGTCATCAACAATCACAAGACAATAGAGATTTCCTCCCAAGCTCTTATAGGTTGTTGGTTCAAATAGATCCATGTGAAGGAGCTCTAGCACTCTTGTTGTTGATATGTAAGCTTTTGTAGTATGAGTGTTTACAACTTACTTACCGGCTTGACATGCACTACAAAGCTTGTCCTTTTCAAATTTCACATCCTTCAACCCTCTCACCAATTCATTCTTCATAAGCTTCTTGAGTGAGCTTATCCCAACATGAGCAAGTCTTCTATGCCATAGCCACCCAAGTGATGTTTTGGTGAATAGGTATGTCTTCAAGTTAGCATCTTCGGAGGTGAAATCCACTAGATACAGAAAGTTGTACCTAAAACCCTTGAATATCACTTGATCATCATCTTTCTTAGATACAACCACTTCCTTCTCGGTAAACAAGCATTGAAAGTCAAGATCACATAATTGACCAACGGATAGCAAGTTGGAACTCAATGAAGTGACATATAGCACATTTGAAATTGAATGATCATTTGATATAGCCACTTTGCCCAATCCTTGAACTTTGCCCTTTGAATTATCACCAAATGTTATCCTTTCTTGGCCATCTACTTCTTCATCTAGTGAGGTGAACATATGAGGATCACCGGTCATATATTGAGTGCAACCACTATCAATTACTCAATGACTTCCACCGGTCTTGTAGTTCACCTACACACAAGAGATCAAGCTTGTTTAGGGACCGAAACTTGTTGGGGGCCCTTGACTTTTCTCAACAAGTGACTTTGCAACCCAAATTTTCTTAGGCCTATTCTTGTTGGGAGGTCCTAAGAATATGACTTTTATTTTTCTACTAGAATCCTTTCTAAGCATGTAATGAGCATTAAAAGCAAAGGGTCTAGCATGCTTGGGCAAGGGTTGTGGTGGTGGAGTTTGACACTCATGGGCAAAGTGACCTTCTTGTCCACACTCAAAACACCTCTTTGGCTTTGACTTTGACTTGTGTTGTTGTTGGTGTTGAGCTTCAGCCTTCTTCTCTTGATGTGCCAAGTACCCAATGCCACTTCTATCCATCTTCATTACGGTATTCATGAGTAGCTCACTTTGAAGATGTTGACCTCTTGTGAACTTGCTCAAGCCGGTCTTGAGATGTTCTTTTTCCAACTTGAGCTTCTTGTTCTCTTCTTTGAGTTCATCATGATTTTTCTCCATCTTGAGTTTCTTGTTCTCTTCTTTAAGCTTCTCATTCTCAAGAGCTAGATCACAATTATGGTCAAGGTTCTCTATCACGATGGTGTTGGTGGTTGATAGCTTTTCAAGATCTTTCTTGAGCTTCTCATTCTTGATCTTTACATACTCATCATAGTTGTTAGACTCAACCACTTGCTTGCCTTTGCTACTAGAACCTTGCTCAATGCTCTCAATGATCAAATCATCGCATGATGTAGCTATATCAATCTTAATAACATGGTTAGTAGCATCATGTGGCTCATTGGATAATAACTCATGAGAGATAACAAGATTATCATGATTAACCTTGAGGTTGGTATACTCTTCTTTTAGCATATTGTAGCTAGTGGTGAGCTCATTATGTATGCCCTCAAGTTTATCATGTTTTTCTTTAAGCTCCTTTTTAGATGATTTGAGCTCCTTGAGTTTGAATGACATAATTTTATTTTCTTCTCTAAGCTCAACACCATGTTTAGCTAAGAGTGAGTCATTCTCAAGTTCTAGCTTCTCATTTTTAGCTCTTGTCTTTCTAATAATTTTAGTATATTGATTTAGCAACTTGACAAGATCATCATATGAAGGTGATTCAAATTCATCATCACTATCACTATCATCATTGCTAGCATGATCATCACCACTACTATCATCATCATTTTGTACCTTTCTTTCACCCTTGGCCATAAGGCATAGGTGTGTAGAGGATGATGGCGGTGGTGTCGGTGAAGATAGTGAAGAGTCAATCACAATAGCGGCAATCTTCTCGTTCTCACTATCATCATCGAATGAGCAACTTGACGAATCAATATCTGTGAGCCAATCACTGATGATGTATGCCTTGCTATTCTTCTTCTTCTTGTGGAAATCCTTCTTCTTGTCATCCTTCTTCTTGTATGGCTTGTTTTTATTCTTCTCATCATTATCTTCATCACTTGAGTTATCTTTCTTGCCCTTGTACTTCTTCTTGTACTTGTCTTTCTTGGGCTTAGGACATTGATGAGCTAGATGACCAAGTTCTCCATAATTATAGCAATCCATCTTAGAGATTGGCTTCCTTCTATTGCTAGTGAAGAACTTCTTCTTTTCATCAAACTTGACACCATTCTTGTTGAGCTTCTTAAGCATCTTGGCGGTTCTCCTCACCATGAGAGCAAGACTTGCATCATCAATTTCATCATAACTTGAGCTCTTATGTTCAACTCTTGCTTTACCCTTGTTCTCTTGGCTAGCCTTGAATGCCAAGTCTTTCTTCTTGGTGGAAGAAGAGACATCTTGCGGTGTGATATGCATATACATCTTATGAGCATTGATCTTTCCCAATATTTGAGTTGGTGTAGCGGTGGAAAGATCACCTTGATGAAGCATGGTCATAATATGCCCATATTTGTCAATGGGGAGGACACTCAAATTTTTTCTTACAACATCGGAGGGTTGCATTTGTGTAAGTCCTAGCCCATTGACTTCCTCTATAAGAACGTTCAAGCATGAGTACATCTCATTAGCACTTTCTTTAGGAAGCATCTCAAAAGAATTAAGCTTTTTCATGACAAGATGATAGCGTTCCTCATGCTCACTCTTTGTTCCCTCATGGAGCGCACAAATGTCCGACCATAGTGCATGGGCGTCCTTGTGGTTCCGTACACGGTTAAAACATCTTTGCAAAGGCCTCTAAAGATGGTGTTTCTAGCCTTTGCATTTTATTTTTCGTAATTTATTTCATCGCCTTGAAGGTTGGTGGGATCCTTAGGTTTTGGGAAACCTTAAGAGGTGGCTCTAAGTATTCCAACATCTAAGGCTTCTAAATAAGCCTCCATGTAGATTTTCCAATAAGGAAAATCATCTCCCTCAAAGATAGGAGGAGGTCCATCCCCGTGGGACATCTTTCTCTAGGTGGTTAAGCCTAATTTAACGAGCACGAGGCTCTGATACCAATTGAAAGGATCAAGATGCCCAAGAGGGGGGTGAATTGGGCTAATTCTAAAATTCTTAAAAATAATTAAACCCTACACTTATCCACTTCACCCCTTGTGCCTAGACTATGTTTCTATTGTTCTACCGTACAAAAGTTTTGCGCTCTAGGTTCCAATCCTACTCTAGCATGGCAATTCTAAGAATATAAAGACAAGAAATGAATTGTTCAAATGTAAATGCTTAAAGTAAAGAGAAGGAAAGGAACGTGGTGATATTTTGCTGAGGTATCGGAGAGTCGCCACTCCCCACTAGTCCTTGTTGGAGCACCCGAGCAAAGGTGTAGCTCCCCCTTAATCCGCGCAAGGATCAAGTGCTCTCTACGGGCTGATTCTTTGACACTCCGTCGCGGTGAACCCCCACAACCGCTCACAACTTGAGTTGGGTCATCCACAAGCTCCGCCGGATGATCACCAAACTCCCAATCACCACCAAGCCATCTAGGTGATGGCGATCACCAAGAGTAACAGGCACAAACTCTCACTTGACCACGACAAGCCTAATGAGAAGGGTGGATGCACACTTGCTACTCTCCTTGCACTAATGAGGTCTTAATCTTGGATTCTCAAATCTCAATCACCTCACTAGGCTCTTGCTCTCCTTTGCACTCTCAAGGGTGTTTCTTAGCTGAACAAATGGGCAAGAGACCTCCCTTGGATGAGTGGAGTAAGTATTTATACCCCCTCATTCAAAACATAACGTTTGGAGGTTGAGTCATCACTCTGTAGGGTGACCGGACGCTCCGACCAGTTATCCCTACTACTATGTCAGAAAAAGCCATTAAGTTCTGACCAGACTCTAACCTGCGTTCGGTCATCACTGACCCGACGCGTCCGGTCACGAAAACTGCTCTCTGGAACCTTACTGATGTTGACCGAACGCTGGCACCCAGAGTCTGGTCACTTTGCTGTTCAGCGTCCGGTCAGTTACCGGATCCTAACCAGCGTCCGGTCAGCACTAACCGGACACGTCCGATCAGGAATCTCCCTCTCTAGAACCTCTCTAGAGTTGACCGGACTGTGGCACCCAGCGTTCGGTCACTTTTCACTCAGCGTCCAGTCGCAACCAGACGGCTCTAGTTGATCAAATGAACTGACCGAACTCACCCTTCAGCGTCCGGTCACAACTAGACTAGCGTCCGATCAGTCATTTGACCCTCCATTCACTTTCAACTCGAAATCATATGTGAATGGAGTTTACTCCAATTGATCTTAGAGCTACTCCGGAGTTACCTAGTGCTAGATTTGACATGTGTGCGCCACACCTAACTCACTAGACTCACCTAGATCAAGCTACTAGTCCATAGCCCCCTTAATAGTACGGCCAAAGAAAAAACAAAGTCCTAAACTACTCTAAGTGTCTCTTCAACACCAAACGACACTTAGAACTAGTCAATCCTTAACCTTGTCGTCCATCCTTTGAAAACCAAAACGATTTCCATCGTCTGGGGCATGACACCATGATTGCCCAATCAATTGCCATTACCATGACCTAACTTAATTGCCTCTGCAAAACACACGTTAGTCATAGTAATCTCGTATTGTCATTAATCACCGAAACCCAACTAGAGGCCTAGATGCTTTCACACTAATTATTGGTTTGAGTTGGTCCGGTCCAAGTTGACGAGTTGTACCGGCTTAATAGGTTGGCCACGTTGATTCGCACGAGCGTTCCTTCCATAAACATTAGCAATGGACCTGAGACACCTAAAAACCACTCAAAACAGGCACCTAGGTCAAAATTGATCAGTTCTGATAGTTGAGATGCCAAAGTTACCTAATTTAGTTTTCGGAGGTTAAAATTAGACAAACGTAAGAGTTGATGGGCCAAAAAGAGATTCAATCCTAGAATTTATGGGTCCTTAAATTTTTCTTGTAATCTCATTTGGGTCTATAAACTCTCATGTGACCATCTGAGTCCTTCAACTTTTCAAATGGTCCATTTGAAGTGTGAATTCAAGTTGATAATTGGACCGAGTAATGTAGAATGAATCACTTAAAAGTTAAAGGACTGAAAAAAAAAGTTTTGGAGCCTACATTGCAGGACCCTATCAATTCTGGGAGATTTTTAAAAACCTCCGGGGAAAAAAATTATGCGGTGGAAAATGAAACCTATCAATTCTGGCAGATTTTTTAAAAAAAACCTGGAAAAAAATTATGCAATGGAAAACGAACTAGGCCCTGTTTGGATACGAAGTATTTTTAGAGTTTTAGATAAATACCATGGTTTTATGAAATAATTTGGTTTTAGAGTGTCATTAAGTGTTTGGGTGGAACAAACTTTATAGTATTGAATACCATGGTATTGCTGAAACTGAAGTCTTTTTGGAGTTTTAAAAACTCCACTCTAGACCATTTTTTTCTAAACCACGGTTTTATACATCAGTGGCTCTAAAACTATAGTTTCTTATTTGATTTCTTATAATACTACAACACCCAAAAAGAGTCCGTTGTTTTCGCTCGGAAATCGGCTCTAAAACTATAATTTCTTATAGGAAAAAATATATATAACCCCCTCATGTTTGGCCTATGGACTACTTTACCCTTGAAGTATAAAACCATATATCCAACACCCTAAAATTTGCCAAACCATTCAAAAAAAAAAAAACCCTTCCCCGGTTTTGCTCACTTGGCATTCCACCGTGGCAAAGAAACATGCCGAAGAGTAGAGCGTGTGCGTGGAGTACGCACGGGTAGTCAGGTACAAGTACAACGAGTTGCCTCGTACTTGGCGCGCAGCCGGGGCGGCGTCGCTGCTGCCGCGCAGTGCCCGCTCGATCTTTGGTGCTGCTTCTCCGTCGATGTGCTGCTGCTTCTCCATCGATGTGTCGCCGCTGCCGTGCACTGCCCGGCGTCGCTTGGTTCGTTGGCAGCGCAGCACGAGCAAGCAGATGAGACGAAGCAGCTAGGCAGCTACTACCTAGCGCGTGGACGAGAATGGTGGCGACGCAGTTGGAAGAAGTCTGGTGGCACGCGGCGCGTGCGTGCATGACCGGACTGTGAATTGATCAGAGGCGCTTGGAATGTCGGCTCTCTTACTAGAGTCCGACGGGTACGTGTTAATTATATCGAGGAAGAGCCCCTCGAGTGGCCACACAAATAGATGCGAGTACAGAAGCTAACAAGCCGAGAGAGCTGATCGTGACTCGTGAGTTTGTTACAACAAGCTATCTTCACGTATGACTACGTCAACACAACTAACTATCACGACCATGCAAATCAAGAGTTTGTTAGCTGATATTTACACAACCTATCCTATCGAAGCCAAAGCCCACAGGAGATAATTATCACGTCTTTCAACACGGGCCTTACACTATCTCCAACAACAACACCTAAAATACAAGACACATTCAACGTTTGGATAGCGCTACAGTCAAATGGTTTAATACACATTCGACATCCTCTCCAACAACAGGACCCAAAAGAGAATCATTTCTGCAAATGGATTTCCAGGATAGATGATACTCATATTTGGGTTGTGCCTCTCAGACAACCTAAAATGGGTCTTCCGTATAGGTACTCTGTTGGAGGCTGATTTAGGTCTCCTACTACCCATTTTGGATTTGGGTGCTCATATGGATCATCTATTAGAGACAGTCTTATATAAGTTAAAGCAAACGATCGAGCTGACGATGACGAAGCCATAGCCCACAAGGGATAATTTGATGTCCCTCTAGATACAAAGGGCCCACTGCCAACATGTCATCCTTTGCCACGATGGAACGCCAACTGAGAAAACCGGATAGCAAAACTAGGGTAGGAGGGTTTTTTAATGGTTTGACAAATTTTAGGGTGTTAGATAGATGGTTTTATATTTCAGCGGATTAAGTAGTCCACGGGCTAAACGTCAGGGGTTACGTAGACTTTTCCTATTTCTTATATGATTTCTTATAATACTATACAACATCAAAACAAGGTCCCGTTGTTTTCGCTCGGAAATTTGACAGTTTATTATTTTCCTCACACATCTCGTCCGTCCATCATCTCTGATCGAAAGGCGAGCTTCGCCAGTCTTCCACTCTTCCCCCAAAACCCCAAACTCCTCTGGTCCTCCTTCCTCTCCGCCGCCGCCGCTCCCCGACGCCCGGAGCCGAGCATGCCGGCCGCCTTCCACTCCCTCCTCCCCCTCAAACGGAAGCGCAAATCCAAGCGCGGCCGCAGACGTAGTCACCCAAAGGAGAACCACCTCGCCGCCTCCGCTGGAGACCCGTCCTTCCACCTAAAAAGCTCCAGCTCCGCCACCTCCAGAGACATCGGATGCCTCGTCGAGCCGCTCGGCAACCTCTTCCTCTCCGCCACCCCGCGCGGAAACCTCCGGGACGCGGGGCTGGGCGCGCTCCGGCCGCTCCCGGACGACCTGCTCCTCGACGTCCTGGGCCTGCTCCCCGCGCGCGACCTCGCGGCGCTCTCGGTCGCGTCCAAGGCGCTCTACGTCGTCGCCTCCCACGACCCGCTCTGGCGGGCGCTCGTCCTCCACGAGCTCGGCGGCACGTTCGACTTCGCCGGGTCCTGGCGCGCCACCTACATCGCCGCCGCCTCCCGCGGCGGCCAGGCCTACCTCATCCCCCCGCGCGCTCTGAAGATCAAGGGCTTCTACTCCGACTACCTCTTCCAGAACTGGCTCTGCGCCAACATGGAGATGCGGCACGAGTGGCTCGCGCGGGACAACATCGAGCGCCGCCGCGGCATGTCCGTGGAGCAGTTCGTCGCCGAGGTCGAGGAGCCCAACAGGCCGGTGCTGCTGGAGGGGTGCATCGATACCTGGCCGGCGTTACAGAAATGGAGCAGAGACTACTTGCTGGAGATCTCGGCGGGTAAGGAGTTCGCGGTCGGGCCAGTGAGCATGCCATTGGATAGGTACTTCCGGTACGCTGACAATGTCCAGGAGGAGAGGCCATTGTATCTGTTTGATGCGAAGTTTGCTGAGAACGTACCAGAGATGGGGAGGGACTATGAGGTTCCGGACTACTTCAGGGAGGACCTGTTTAGTGTTCTTGGGAAGGAGAGGCCGGATTACAGATGGGTTATCATTGGACCAGCAGGGTCAGGCTCATCATTCCATGTCGATCCCAACTCGACATCGGCATGGAATGCTATCATCAAGGGGGCTAAGAAGTGGGTGATGTTCCCACCAGAGGTTGTGCCGCCTGGTGTCCACCCTAGTGCTGATGGAGCAGAGGTCACCAGCCCTGTGTCTATCATGGAGTGGTTCATGAACTTCTACGGGGCTTGTAAGACCTGGGAAAAGAGGCCTATTGAGTGTGTGTGCCGAGCTGGGGAGGTGGTTTTCGTGCCTAATGGATGGTGGCATTTGGTGATCAATCTTGAAGAGTCAATTGCCATTACCCAGAATTATGTGAGCAGGTTAGATTTCACAGCGCAAACAATTTCATTGTTTTTTCTGTAATCATGTCATATGTGTTGTCTTTCACTTAAGCATTCACCTTAAAGAATTCACCTTTTGTCTTTTTCTTATCTACAAATAGTTGCGCTCTTCAATAGGATTTTTTTGTCATGCCATTTCACAAACTATGCTTAGCTTGCTTGCATGGTCAGAACTCGAAAGGATTCCATTACTCGGTACAAATCCAAATGACAGCACTGTTTGATCATGTATGATTCATGTTAGTATATTTATCTTACTTTAGCGTCCAAAGTGTAGGTCTCCCAGTCAATGTAAAACTTACTGAGTTGTACCCAAATTAAGAAAAATTGTTTACCCAAAATGGTAACATGATCAATATATGAATGAATGAGAATTGTCCTTTGGGGACAACATTACCTTAGAACATAAATTCTCTGCTTTCTACTTGATGCTGTCCTCCATTCATCTTTGAATTGTTGTTTAGGAATTAGGATTCTGACTAGATATGGAAGAATGATGAAGCTGGGTTCTTTGTGTAGGGGTTCAATCTGGACATTCGCAATTCAACTAAGGTTGTCCAGTTAGCCTTGTTAGCTGCTTGGTATGCAGTTGTCTGTTCTGTGAACTTGATGCTATCTGGTCATCTGATGCTGCCTATCCTGGTTATTTTGGAAGTACATACAATTTTTTTCCTCTAGATTTTCGCATGAATATAGTAGAGAATTCTCGACTATAATTTGCAACCATTGCATGGAGCATGGACGTTTTTCAGAACTATGCAACTTATTTGAGAACTTTTGGTCTATTTTCTCAAAATATTTAGCTTATGTATGATGTGTTGCCTCTTTCTTTTCCTGCAAAACATGCAGGAGGAATTTGTTGAATGTTCTTGATTTCCTCAAGAAGCCCAACGCAAGTGAGCTTGTCTCCGGGACTAAGGACAGAGTGAATCTGCATGACAAGTTCCGGGGTGCCATCGAGGCAGCTCACCCTGGCATGATCAAGCAGCTTGAGCTTAAGGTTCAGCAGAAGGCCGCTGCTCGGAAGAAGAAAGCGTCGTTCTGGGATTCTGCTGCCGATGCCAAAAGTGGAGGATTCAAGTTCTCCTTCTGAGTTTCACAACGGCAAGGTCTCTGATCTTCATGTTTGAGTGGATCCATTTTTTTTGTAAGAGTTAAGCAATTTTCTATGCCCATTTTTCCTTGAGCAGTCTGCAGTACCTTCTTGGTGGACAATGATCATGAGCCCTCCGATTGGCATGGCACTCACCCAGAATCTAGCGAACTGATTATCCGATTTAATTTGTACCATGACCTGCCACATTATGCCATCCAATTTTTTGACACAATTTAGTGCAAGAACGATTGTATTGTTATTGTGCCATGCAACCTGTATCGAGAATATATATATTTTTTTAAAGAATTTAGCTGAGAACAATTGCACTGTTTGGCATACCATGTAACTTGTTTCTGAGTGATGCAATATTGCAATTGATAATTGGTTTCCTCCAGGAAAGGAAAAGGAAATGTTGCATTTGCCTTCTATATGCGCAGAAGCGCACCGTTACCTTGTCAACTACACGCAGCTTCAGACACTTTGGTTAACATATTGTGCTGGACTCTGAATATATAACCAAATACTATATAAATATAAACCCAGCACAATTACCCGCAGGTGCTTGTGATGGGCGATCACATACTGCTAGTGCTAGACAAACTAAGGGTAGACCATAGTGCACGCTTGGTTGCTAGGCAACTTTGTCGGGCAGAGCATTGAATCTGACTTGAGACTATTTCGACCCACCCCACAGCTTTGGGTGGCGGAAGCATCCGTCCGGCAAAACCACATTTGACGCTTTTGTATATTCAGACTTCAGAGTTGAAGGATGCTTTTGTATATTCAGAGAGTTGAAGGGTGTTCCAAAACAGAACTTTCAAAGTCCTTAGGTAACATGATTTACATTGCTCCCAAATGTACAGCTCTGCTTATCGTGGTAATCAGCTGAGGTACACAACAGACAAAAGCTGAGGTACCCCTAATTATAGAATTTGAAATCTGAAACCTGTACACCTATTCATATTTCATTTTTTTTCCTTTTGAGAGTTAAGAGAAATCGCTGCTGATAACAAAGGCTGCAGCTCCAGATCATCATAACAAGTGCAGAATCCTAACTCTAGTGAAATATCAGCCTTCTGAAACAAGATGAAGTCCATTTTCCACTGTCTGATAGTCCTATGCAAGTGTTCTGAACCATCTGAGTAGCCCAAGAAGACCAGCATCTAGAACTGGAGATTTTTGCTCTAGTCCTGGAAGAAGGGTAAAGCAGTAAAAAGAAACTGTGAGTTGCAAACCATTCTCATAGCACTGTTCATCAAGAGTTCTACTCTAAGACCTAGCATCAAACATGTGACTAATTCTGTCTTAGTGAAACATCAAGTGCCTGTTTAGTTCCCAAAATTTTGCAAAATTTTGCAAGATTCCCCGTCACATCGAATCTTTGGACGCATGCATGAAGCATTAAATATAAATAAAAAATAAAACTAATTACACAGTTTAGACGAAATTCACGAGACGAATGTTTTAAGCCTAATTAGACTATGATTGGACACTAATTGCCAAATAACAACGAAAGTACTACAGTACCATTTCCCAAAAAAATTCGCCAACTAAACAAGGCCCAAGCTATCCCTGTTCAGGACAGACACAGTAAAAATTGAACTTACCAATATCTGCAGCAACTCGGTGAGCACACATGATCCCTGAGAATGCTACAGCTATGACACCTTGCCCAGGAAAACAGCTGTCACCAACACAGTAAAGGCCATCTATTGACTGTAAATTGAGAACCCCAGTTTCAGTTCGACAAATCTTATAACATTGTGAGGACATCCAGTACATCAAGTCACCCAAAGGGAGATGATTTCTGATACTTACAGTAGTATTGAAAGGCATAGCCAGTAAGCCCTTCGGTTTACCCCGTGGCATTGGTCCATATGTACCATCATTTCGAGCAAGAAATCTTCGGTGGGTTTTTGGTGAGCCTACCTGATGAAACAAAACAAGTTTTGCATTAGAAGAGTTACTGGTAGCAGAAGTCAGAACAGTTCCAGTTAAGTTTACTGCATATAACCAAAGCACGTGTGACTAGGCTACAAAAGTTTCTGCGTTATTATATGTTGCTAGACATGTGATTCATAGAAGTCAATATTTTTTAACTCACAACTCAACTGACTTTGACAATTGCCCATAAAGAAGCTGCGCCCTAAAGCAAGGTATGGAAACCACACTACAATTACTTGATATGGATCATTTGAAAGAGTTTGTTCAAGAGACTTGTGTCAGTGATCATTACTCTCCTCAAGGGATACCCACATTGTCAAGGGCCTCAAACCCTCGGATAGCTGGCCCTCGGCTACGCAACTCGTAGCCTCGGTCCGTCGTCTTCTCCGGCGAGGTTTACCCCTGCCGCAGGCTTAGTTGAGAGATGGAGGTAGGAGATTAGATGGTAATATCTTTCTTATTTCTTTAATTGTCTCCCATACAAATCTATATAGCCTGAGGCTTAACTAACTAGAGCCAACCGGCTCCTAGAATTAAGGACTAAGAATAGCAACTAATCCTATCTTTCCTCCTAACCACCTGTGGCTGGTTCGGCCTGGCCCAGTCTCGCGCGATCTGCGCGCACGGCAGCACGCCGCACGTCCCTGGCGCGCCGTCGTCTGCTGTACGACTGTCCCCACATGACACACATACTGGAAAGATATTGCTGTGAGCAAAGTCATCAAAAATTGACAAATATAACAGATGGTTTCTGATCCATAATCCATAATCATATACATATTCAAGCATATGATAATCTTCCTTTCACCATCAACTCTTAACAGTTGCTAAGAAGGCAGTTTAAAGCTTATACAAGAATTAATAAAAATCAAACTGTGGAACATGTATCAATAGAATCACATGGAAAACAAGAAGGTACCTCTTTGAGGACTATTGAATCTTGAAGACCAGGAAACAACTTCTTTTCAAGCCTTCTTATAATCTCATTGGCCACCGCCTCTTTTTTCTCTTCATACTCCTTCCTAGAAAGACCCTGTCAATGATGAAAACAAACAGCGCTAAAATACATGGTATCTCAATATTAATGAAATTTGCATTGCAGCTAGAACACTGTCCTTACCTCCCAGTCTTCTATGCCTGCGGTAGTAAATACATGAAGTATATGATGTCCTTCAGGAGCTAATGATGGATCAAGAACTGTAGGGATACTTAAGAATATGCTTCCATAAGACTTTTCCAAATTATTCCAATTATCCTGCCAATTACGGACTCAAACAGGTCATACAAAGAAAATGTTACTGATGTCAAACTCTCAACAATATGGCATTCCCAGTGAACACAATGCATACCTCAAGTACAAAATGGTGGCAGTCAGTGCCAGCAGGCAGAACTGACGCTTTGACACCCATATGAATTGAAAGGAATGATGGTGCCTTAACATAATTCTTTTGAAAGTTTTTCTCCTCTTCTGGAAGTTCTTTTTCTTTCAAGAGTTTTCCTGTACATTCAAAAAAAAGTAAATTAATGAAACTGAAAGAGCTAGTTTTTCCTCTTTTGAAAGTTCCAATCGAAGATATATTAGAATTACCAAACGTGTCCCATCTAGTGGCATTTGATATCACCGTTTTAGCAAAGAACTCCTTCCCATTTGATAACCTCACCCCAACCTGGAGTACAGAAGTTATCAGCTAAGATACAAAAACCCAATAAGTCCAGGTATTTAAGTCAGTAAGATAACTCACAGCCTTTCCATTTTCAAGAATAACATTGGTTACATTCGCCTTGTAACGTATTTCACTGCCCTTTTCAACAAGGCCATCTGCCAGGGATATTGCAATACCACCAACGCCACCAACTGGATAATTAATCCCCCCGAAGTGCCTATCGCACAAGACCTGTTATATTGGCAATTGAGATAACAGAAGCCCAAATGAATTTGAAATGAAGATCAAGATTGAATTTACCATGCTTGCATTTATCATGGGTGTTTGCAAGGCATTGACTGTGCTCACAATAAAACACTACAAAAACAATTAATAGTCATCAGTCTTCGACTAAACTAGTATTGACTGAAGATCACATGCTCCAAAGAGGAAAACTTGAAAAGTGAATCAACTCACAAATCTCTCACACCTCAGCATCTATGAAGGAGAGTAGCTCCTGATCTTTTATGAACTTGCGAGCAATATCCCCAGCATTCTGTGGCAAATAATAAGCTGAAAGGGAGATAGACCTGTGACTTTTATTGTAAATATGATGTACTATTCAAAAAAAAAAAAAAACTCCAACACACAGCAAATAATTCTTACAATTTTTGTGAGAATGCATTTGCTTCATATTAATTTAGCTAATTCCTTGTGTAATTTCTCTACAGAGTGTAAATAGTACATTTTTCAATTTGAATACAGGGCTGCAGTCTATATACCTAGAGTTAAGCATTCCAGAGGCTTCTGGAAAAATTGCCCAAAAAGGTAAAGGGGCTCCTCTAGAGACTTCAGCTCCAACGAATTTAGTGAATTGAAGATCTGTTGAAATGTGATTGTTAGACAATCATTGTAATTTCTAGCGTTGCACTATCAACTACTCCCTCCATTCCAAACTATAAGACATTTTGGCTTTTCTGGATACATTGCTTTTATTATCTATCTAGACACAGTGCATGTCTAAACGTTCGCAATAATCTCCCTACGGTCAATTATTGCTCACTCCGTTCGTCTAACTCGCTACGCTCGGTATAAACAACCTTACCCTTAGGGGCAAGAACATTTCTACCTCGCTTCGCTCAAACACCTATAACGCTACGCTTCGTTCTAGATAACCTTTCCATCGGAATGCATAGCAAAAGCTATGTATCAAGAAAAGCCAAAACGTCTTATCATTTGGAATGGAGGGTTATAACACAAGAGTCCCGAGATACAGGTAAGAAACTGAAGACAGTACCTTCCAGCATGTATCGTAGAATTTAAGGATCCCTTCTTTCTCGTGAGGGAATTTGCTGATCAGTTCGTTGATGAAGTCTTCGTACTTTCTATGCACAAGGACAGAGAGATCACCAGGTAGGTGGAAATGAACTGTAGAAGGGTCAGGTAGAACTTCCATCTTACGCCCAACTGCTTCCAATGCTTGTGTGATCAAATTCAAATTACCCTGCATAACAGCATATGTCATACAGATTAAAAGTTGTAATGGGTGGTTATATAAGAAGCGATAAGACCAACACTACTATCCTAACCAGTCGAGTACCATCCGACAGTAATACATGCACATCTGAGGCCATTAGCTCACCTACTCATGCCAATTCGCTGAAGCGCTGATGAGATAAACGTGCATGACCCTTGATCCAACAATGCACAATAGTGTGCATCACGCAGTGCACGCCACTCTGACACTTAGGCATGCATATTAGCACATTTGAGACGCAATATAGCGTGGCCTTCACTTCCATCAGGTTTATCCGATGGCACGGAGCAGCCGCAGAGCAGAGGAAACTGAAGACTACCTATCGCAGTTTGCAGCTGAGCAGCAGCCCAAAACCAATCGCAATCACCAAGCTCTCTAGAGCATCGCAACCTCAGTAGTCAACACACCTGAACACGAATTCCCACTTCCCAGGCTGCAGCACCAAAAAATCCCCACACTAGCGAACCCACCTTGTCGGAGAAGCCGAACATGACGGAGGAGCCAACGTCGAAGGTGAACCCGCCGCGGCGGTAGTACCCGGAGCTTCCCCCGGGGATGAGGTACTTCTCGAGGACCAGCACCCGCGCGCCCTTGGCCGCGAGCTGCGTCGCCGCCACCAGGCCCCCGATCCCGGACCCGATCACAATCGCGTCGTACGGACCCTCGCCCTCTCCTCCTCCTCCTCCTCCGCCCTCGCCGCCGGCTTTCTCCGCGACCGCCACCGCCGCCGCCGCCGGCTTCTCCGAGGCCAGCGCGCCCCTCCTGAACCCGCCGCCGACGCCGCGGGCCCCACTCGCTAAACAGAGGCGCGGGGCGGGGCAAGGGGAGGCGGGGGCGAGGAGCACCGGGGCGTGGACGCGCGTGGCAAGCGGCGGCATGGCGGCGCCGGGGAGGGGCGCGGAGGCGCCGAGGTGGACGGGACGGTTGGGTTTGGATTGTGCGCGGGCGGTGGGAGCGAGTGGAGTGGAGCGTGCCCGTGACCGTGTGGGTTTTAGTGGGAGGAGGTCGGGTCGTCTCGTGCGGTGGCAGCTTGGCGGTGGTGGGGGGAATCTGGGTGGGGAGGGAGGCGGAGGATTCCCGAGCGGGAGGGGACGAAGGCAGGGAAGGCAGTGGCGGGTGGAGGATGAGGAGCGGGGCCGGCCAGACGCTGGTGGTGGGCCACGGTGGCAGTCCACTGGACTTTAGTGCAACTCTCGACGGATTATCCTAGTGGGGCTTTTGTGGCTGCACCACTTCAAACCGGTTTCTTTTGAAAATTCAAATAATAAATCTAGGAAAGTTTGGGAAAATGACAGCAAGGCAGAGTGCTTAACTTGTTTATTTATGTTTTTATATATCGTTGACGTGCTGCTACGTGTCAAATCACAAATGATGAAATCGGCTTGAAACATTTTCGTACGATACTAGTAGCTTCTCAGACGGGGAACTCGAATAACAAACATACCAATAATTATAGTGCCTACAAAGCTGTTGATAATCTCATAGCGCTTAGTGGTGCCTAGGAATTAGAACCTCAAACCTTGTTTGATGCTGCTCCGGTTTCAGCTCTTGCGGTGAGCTATAATAACTACACTAAATGACAAGGGAAAGGGGTGCTTCTGGCGATAATGGAGGAGCCGAAGTCGTTTTCATGTATAAATATAACAGCGGAGCCACGATTTTAGTACTTTTACGACTTTGGCTTCTACAAGGCAATGCCAGAACGAAACAATGCTAAATGAGCCTATTTCGCCAGACAAGTATGGCAGTCTAATTTTACTCCCACAATCTCAAATTATCAAACATTTTGGGTTCATAGACATTAATTTTACTATGTATCTAGACATAGTATATATCTAAATGCATAGCAAACGTCTCATCATTTAGAACGAAAAGAGTAATATAGAGCGAGACATATATAGCACACCAATTCGTGGCAGCCAAATTTATATGTAAAGATAAGACCTTTAAGGTGATTGATCGTCGTATTTACCTAAATTGCATCATTATTATCGACCAATTATGGTACGAACTGACAAAGATGAAAAACCAGCTCGCACGTGACCTTCGCACCACAGCCTCTTAGACCAATCCCCTCGGATTTTATCCACAAATGAAGATATTTGGATTAGGATCGGCCTTAAACCTCACAACGAAATGCCTCAATCGCCCCTATTTCAAACGGGGCAGAGGCTGCTACCACAGCGTATGCCCCACATGTCATCCACCCGCCCGATTATATTCTCTGACATTATCCCCAACGACGCTGGCCGGTCGCGACGCCGACGTGCCGTTATCCCTCCCTCCACCTCGAACCCCGCGCCCCACGCGCTCCCAGCCAGGCCGCCACCCGCATCATGCCCCCTCACGGCCTCGCCGTACCCGCCTCCCACTGCCACACCGGCCCCACTGCAGCTCCCAGCCCCACCTCCAAAGACCGAATAAACTTTCCCAGCTCGCGAACCCGGTACCCCCACACGCCGCACCCACCGACACGTGGGGTCGACGTCAGCCCCACAGCGGGCCCCGCGCGCGGGGCGGTCAAAACGTACTTGGACGGAGGCCGACCGGCCCGCCTGCCGCACCGCCGTGTCCTAGCAGACTAGCGGTGGCCCCGCACCAACTACCCCCCACGGAACCAGGCACGGCCACGGCTCGTCGAGTCGTAACCCACCGACGTGTGGGCCGAATCAGTTTCTGGACCCACGCGTCGGTGTGTGTGGAGATGGGGTGAGCGAGTGAGGCAGCGTGGTGGACGGAGGAGTGCGGTGGTGGTGGACAAAGAGAGAGAGGGGGGCGGCGGGGCCCACGAGCGGCCGGTGGGGGCCGAGTGGCTCGTCTCACCCCTTTTCGTCTCTCCGTCTGCCTTTCCCGATCGGCCGTCCCCCGTCTACACCTCATCACAATCACAGAGCGAGAGGAGGAGAGAGAGAGTGAGGGGGGAAGAGAGAGGGCTAGGGTTTCGTGCTCCCCCACGCCACACGCATCGAATCCGAGCCGGATCGGGGGGTGCGCCGAGTCGCCGGCGGCCCGGCGGTGCCTGGTAAGGCCAGATCCCCCCGCGTGCCTCCCTCCTCACCTCTCTGACCGCGGCGTGGCCGGTCGGGTCCTGCTGCTGCGGCGATTCGAGGGTTCGGGCCGTTCCAATTGCGGTTGGGTTTGTTTCGGGAAAGCGGATCGTCTGGGGTTTGCTTCGCGGAGAATTCGGGTCCGTGTGGTAGGTGCCTGTGCCTGCTCGTCCTGGGCGATTAGGGGGACGGCGGGGATTTGTGTGAGGACCTCTGTGGGATTGAGGATGTTTTGTGCTGAAGAAATTTGACAGTTGATGTCTTGGGGTTTTGAGTCCAGTTTGACCGAGGTGAGAGAATGTGGAGTATTCCGCTGTGTCAAGTCTGGCTCACTTAGCCCGTTGCTGATCCAGAAATGGGCCTTGGCACCAGAGTGTGCCGTGGCTGTACCGCTGTAACCGGGTATTGCTACATGATCGGAAATGGACTCACTTTTAAGTGATATGTGTGGTTAGGAGTGTGACTCTATGCTTGGGGCTGTTTTAAGGAGAGTGTGATGTATGGAATAGAGCCCTGTGGTGTTCGGCAAAATTCACAAATATGCATACCGGGAAATTGAAGTTGGTGTCGCTATTCTTCTATTTCCTGCTACACCTTGAAACTTGAGATGCATTTGTTCCTATTTGTGGAAGGTCTAATGATTTGATAGCAAGGGAGATACCAGTACCAGTGACAATCAGTGATCTTTTGTTTTGCACCTAAAGTTTTGATTTCTGAAATTAGTTTTCATGTGTCTGCTAGCTTTATGGAGTACTTATGCTGAGCCCATGTCTTGGCTGAGACAGATAATTCTGTGTGCCATTAACTTTTCCTTCTGTTTTTGTGCTGCTCCAATGATTAGATTGTGATTTACTAAAAAGTTGTGCATTTTTGAGAGGTTGCTAATGCTTTTCTAGAGCATTGCTTGCATAAATATGTCAAGGCTTTGTTGATGTTATTATGTAGAACTTGTTGGATTAGAATGTAAAATGAAAGATAAGATGCTCCTATCCTGCCAAGTGGATCTTGTTGTTTTCCTACCGAGTGTTGTTTTATATTGATAATTTTCCTAGTATCGTGTTCCCTTGTCTAGTGTGATTAGTGTCTCGGCTGGACTGTTCAATAAAGGATGTATAAGATAACTTCCATATGTCAAAACTTTCTGAATACTGTTAGGAATTTGATCTTGTAATAAATACTAATACATAGCTGAACGTATTTGTTTTTCCTCTCAATTCAGCAGCTCAATATTTTTGCTATGGAGAATTAAATTCTTGATTCTGAACTCCTTTTTTTTTTCCTGTTTGGTTTCAGGCTGTGATTCCATTGCAATGGCATCTGAAACTGATGACAAAGCTAAGATGGAGAGTTTGACATCTGCTGCAGCCTTTGTGGAGGGTGGCATTCAGGACGCATGTGATGATGCATGCAGCATTTGTCTTGAGGCTTTCTGTGAGAGTAACCCTTCTGCAGTAAGTTGCCATTTTGTTAGTTGAGCTATTTTGCATATAGGGGTTATTTCTGTAACCAAATCTTTCTCTTGCTTTGTTTTCTAGTTGACTGGCTGCAAACATGAGTTCCATCTCCAATGCATTCTTGAATGGTATGTTACTAGCTCTAATATATGCATCCTACATGTTACAGTTTTTTATATTATTCCCACCTTGCACGTGAACAGTACCTAGTTCCATCAGTAATTCATCTTGGTGCATAAGTTAGTGGTTATCACTAAGGGCACATTTTAGAACATTGAAATCTCCGTGCCTTAGGTACTTGTGTGGTTTAGTTGACCATATCTGTTGCCTTTACTTAGCCTGTAACATAGGTGGGTTTTGCACATGGAAATTGTCCCTGAATTTGTTGTTTGTCATCTCTATAGTATACAGCTTTCTCGACTTGGGATGAGCTATTATTGAACTGTACTGTTTTGTTACTGACAAAATTTAGTGATAACTTCATATGCTCAACAAACACTTTCTATGCTGGCTTTATGGACAGTTGTAATCAAAATGCTTGACCTTCTAATTATCATATTAGTTGTAGTTGCCGTGCTCTCCTTATTTTTCTGTCTGGTTCTATCAATGTTGCTAGTCATATGCTATTGGTATAAATCAGATTCCACTCTTTCCCATCTTGTAAAAATATTTTATATGTGCAAAAGGCACTGAATTTTAACCATGCATGCAGAATGGTTAGTAGACCCGGACTATTTTTATATTTGGTTCCTGTACAATTTTCTTCATGCTAATGCTTGATGGGACTTTGTATAGGTGTCAGAGAAGTTCACAGTGCCCAATGTGTTGGCAGCCTATTAGTATGAAGGATCCTACCAGGCAAGTTCTTGGCTGTGCAAATACTATGCTTACCATTTTGATCCTCTTAGACTAGTAAGTAGCTACTTCCTGGCTAATTCTAGTTTTACTGATATCTCAGTCAGGAGCTGCTCGAGGCAGTAGAGCGTGAGAGGAATATAAGAACCAATCAAACTCGAAACACAACTATATTTCATCATCCTGCTCTTGGGGATTTTGAGCTGCAGCATGTATGTGTTACAAAACCACTTCATGATACATTTCTTCTAACTTGCTGGTTATTAAGTGTCATTTTTAAGTCTTTCCTGATTACCTTGATATGCTTGTGCAGCTGCCTGTTGGTAATGATGCTGAGCTTGAAGAGCGCATACTACAGCATCTAGCTGCTGCTGCTGCAATGGGAAGGGCACACCATCTTGGAAGAAGGGAGGGGCACAGGGGACGATCTGGCTCTCATGGTCGTCCACAGTTCCTAGTTTTCTCTACACATCCAAATTCACCTTCTGCTGGCACAATTTCTTCATCTTCTGCCCATGTGGAGGGAGAAAATGATTCAAATCCGGCCACCCCTAGAGCTAGTGAGTCATCTCCACGAGCTATTCGCGTTGGAGATGCAGGAAACCAAAGTCCCGGGATGCTTACCTACGATGCTGAACAGGATGCTGTCGTTTCTTCTGGAAATAGCACTCCTGTATCGAGTCCTCGGTTTTTTAACAGGTACTTAGTATATATTCAGATACTGTTTTCTCATGTTAGTTTTTTGTGGTTATCTAACTAAATGACGACTATGATGCATCAGGAGGCACTCCACTGGACAGTCAACTCCAGACAGGGCTGGACCATCGGATATTCAGTCTTTCTCAGACTCCCTGAAGTCTCGCTTAAATGCTGTCTCTATGAAGTATGGATAGTTTGTAATTTTGTCAATATATTTTTTGCCTTGAGCCTTCTAGCATAATGAATTTTTATCCTAAAGCTTTGCAATACTTTTGTATGACACAGGTACAAAGAATCTATTACAAAGAGTACTCGAGGGTGGAAGGAGAGACTCTTTTCACGTAATTCGTCCGTGGCGGATCTTGGTTCTGAAGTGAGAAGAGAGGTTAATGCTGGAATCGCGTCCGTGTCACGGATGATGGAGCGTCTGGAAACTAGAGGAAATAGCAGAACAGGTGATGGCCCGACAGCATCCACTTCCGAAGTTCCTCCTGCCACAGAATCAAGCAATGAAAGGACTACAGAGACCAGCTCTGCTTCTGCTGCTGTTGGTACTACTACTACCACTACGAGTACAAGTGCTAGCAATGCCCCCGCCCCTTGTGTTGCGACATCTGGATCAAATTAGGACAAGTTAGGGTCTCAGAAAGAAGGCTTACACATGCTGATTCTTCATCTTCAAAGGTACCACATAGATCTTGTCCTAGAGCCACGGTTGGATCAAACTAACAGATTCCAATATTGCAAATTCCAGGTTGTGAGTCTGGCGGCAGAGCAGAAGTGCAATAACACGATGCTGCCATTTTTTCTCAGCCACTGCATAAACGGCTGCAGGGAAAACTGGAATGGCGATTTGATGTCTTGGCTCCATAAAATGGTGGTGGTGCGTGTGGCCTAGGGAAAGAGTCCGATTTCATCTTCTGTTTTCTTTCGTCTCTTTGTAAAAAAAAATTCTTCTGAGGGCAGATGTTTCCCGGTATAAATAACGGATATGTCATCTTCATAGTACGCGGATCAGTTATAAATATGATTGGAACAGCAAAGTTTGCTGCTGTTATATACGGTTGTTATACCGTGGCACGATTTCTTGGTGGTTGTGTGGGTGAATCGATGACTTTTTCTGTACACAAAATATGCATCTTTCGACGCCTCGTGCCTATGTATACATGAACCTATTTTGAGTCCATCTCTCTTAAACTTGTGTGTGATAAGTTTAGCGAAACTCCAGTGCGGCGCACAAAACGTTCCATCTCGATTGTGGCGAGATTCAGTAGGGCGGACGTGTGTGGCGAGATTTAGTAGAAAAAAAAGATGTGTGCGAGATTCACTGTTTGCTTCCCATTTTTTTGTAAGGATGATCGTCAAGATTCAGTAGAAAAAAAAAAGAATGAGCGATCTACTTCCCATTTGTAAGGATGATCGACAGTGCGACACGCCAAACGAGCACCCCGTCTCCGATCTGTCTAGCTATAATTAGGGATCGATCCTAGAAAGCCCTCTCCCAGAGTCCCAGGTCTGCCCCCACCCACCGAAGAAAGCCCCCCAGCTCCAACTTCGTCCTCATCTTTACCGAGCCCTAGGCGGTACCTCGCTGCTTGTGGCGACCCCCAATCTCACGCCCCTCCCAAATCGCCTCTCCTCCCGCTCCCGCGCCCGCGCCCTCCCAAATCCTCCCTCGGCGCCCCGTCCTCCGGCTTGCAGGGCGCCAGGACGTGACGGCGTCCGCCCGACCCCCGCACCCCGTTGCCTCCGCCCCACCCCACCGGCGTGAGGCCAAGGTAATTAAAAAAAAAAGTAAATTACCAAAATCGAAACCCAGTATTCATCCTGTGTGTCGATGTTAATCTGACTGCGTCGGTTTACTGAATCGATAGAGGAACGATGGACGGGAACGGGCATTACGTCACCGGCCTGCCCTCTGCCTCTGCGCACATCGGCGGCGACGAACCTTCAGTCTTGGAGCAGCAACAGCAGCGCTCGCCGGCCAAGGCGCTACCGGCCGCCGCCCGCGCGGTGCGGCTGAACCAGAAGCGGACCAAGAACTTCAGCGACAAGGAGGACGAGATGCTGGTGCTGGCGTGGCTCAACGTGAGCTCGGACGGGCCGGCCCACGGTGGCGAGCGCGCGCCCTACTGGAAGCGGATGCACGACTACTTCCACGCGCGCAGGGACTTCGAGTCGGAGCGCAGCGAGAACTCGCTCCTCCACCGCTGGTCCACCATCCAGGACAGCGTCAAGCGCTTCGACCGCTGCGTCGCCGACGTCGTCGACGGCCAGGACGACAACTCGCTCACGCCTCAGGACACGGTAACGCTGCTCGATCTGTCGTGGTGTTCTTGGTTGTCACATTTCTTTTCACTGTCGTGTGCACTGTGCAGTCAGTCTGGAATGTTGGTGTGACGTTTTTTCTTTCACTGTTGTATTTGCAGGTGGTGCAGGCGCTGGCTCTCTTCAAGTCTGAAGACAAGAACAAGAAGTCGTTCCAGTTCCTGCACTGCTGGAACCTCCTGAGGTCGCACCAGAAGTGGATCGAGAGGTCGTCGCAGATCTCGTCGCAGAAGCTGGCGTGGATCAACCGGTCGTCGTCGTGTTCCCAGAACCAGGTGGTGGTGGCCTCCTCGTCTCAGAAGAAACAGAAGACGACTCCCTGTTCGAGCCCGAGCTCGTCTGCTCTGCCATGCGCTCTCGACGACAGTTTAGAGGCTGCGGCTCAGGAGCGTGAGGTGTTGATACAGCCAGTGGATGTGAACAAGGAGAAAGAGAATTTACAGCAAGGTGGAGCTGGTTTGTATTACCTGGAGGCGTCAGATGATCTCTGGGGGAAGAGGAAAGTGGCTGATGAGGGGAGAGAGCTCAACAATGGCCAGGGAGATGAACATGCTGAGACAGACAGAGACGAACAAGCTGATGCGGAGAGACAGATCAACAATGGCGAGAGAGACAAACATGAGAGACATAAACATGCGCTGGAACAGCAGAAGGTTGCGCTAGAACAACAGAAGGTTGCGCTAGAACAGAAGTATGCACTGGAACAAAAGAAGGTTGCGCTAGAACAACAGAGGGTTGCACTAGAACAACAGAAGGTCGCGCTGGAACAAGCCAGGGCTGCTAATGAGGTGAGGAATCTTGAGATAAAGAGGAAAGAATTGGATTTGAAGAGCAAAGAGGTAGATTTGAAGATCATGTTAGAAGAAGAGAGAATCATGACTAAGGACACTAGCGGCATGTCTGAGCTGCAACAGCAGTACTACAAGATGCTGCAGAATGAGATCATGACTCGGCGGTTCAATAGCTCGCGTTCAACTTGTGTGAACCTCTAGGTTTATTTATTTGTTCATTATATTATGTTGCTTGAACCAGGATGGTGTGTCTACCTAAAGTTGTATGGACCATCATGGTTTATGAACAACCTTAAGTTGGATGGAGCATTATAGTTTATGAACCTCTGTTTTTAGGTGACAAAAATAACTGTTGCGTACCAGTCATTCTGTACAAAGAGGGGTGGAAATAGAACCCAATTTATTTACATTGCAATGGACAACTCCAATCCAGTTTCGTCCTTGTTTTGTTTTCAATTTATAAATCGGCCAGACAAAGCCAGTATTGGTCATCCAATTTTGTCCTTGTTTTTTTTCAATTTATAAATTGGCCAGACAAAGCCAGTATTGGTCCAAGACTTTTGATAAAAAATAAAAAGGCTGTGAATTAGAAATTATACATCTGGGCTACTGACTTTTGATAAAAAAAAGGAAAAAGGTTGTGAATTGGAAATTATATATCTGGGCTACTGGGTAACAGGCAGCTAAAAGGGCAGTTGTTGCAGACGTCCTCAATCAGTTTACAAGATTCACACATAATTCTGGTAATGAACTCAACTGGGACAGTCAGATGAGAGTCAGTTAACAACGAACGTCACAAATTTGGAATCGAGACTGCTGGATCGGTGACAAAATGCACCTCATAATTCAGAAAAGGCAAGGCCCTTTAGCATTTAGTTGCAGCTGTGTCAAAAAGTGAAAACCAAGTCATGTGGTGTCCACATAACAAGCCCTTAGACAGCTTAAGTAGCTGTTCCTAGAAGGCTAGAAGTACCTAAACAACCAATAAAAGAATTCTCTATTCCAGGTAGGGCTGCCGCGCTCTGAACCCGATGCCTCATGTAATTTTACAAGTGGATACAGCAACGCATGCAGTTTCATCGGATGTTTGGAATCTTGTTGTCTAGCGTCCTTTCAGAACCACCATGCAACCAATCCTAAAAGTGTCAAAACACTATCTTTGGTCAAGCTTAGTCAGCCACGGTCTTAACTTGATGAACGTTGGTGCCTCACACAAACAAGATCATCCAACTTGTTTCCATCCATCTTATATATAGACACGCCACCCATTTGGATATGGTATTCCTGAGCTTCTCTTCTCAGCTTCTCAAGTGGAAGCAACTCCCACTTGCTGTAGTTTGAATTCTTGCGTGTCTCACTCATATCTGAAGTACCTGATACCGGTCCACAGTCAGGGTCAACTGTTCCCCACACCTTGCAATTACTAAATGGCCCCAGTTCAGCCGACTGGCCAGTTTCATGTTTTTTTAGATGAAAAGCTGCAGTGTGTGCTCTTCTGATCTCTTCTTTGCTTGGTATGTCTGACCAATCTTCCACCCTTTGTGCTCTCATGGGAGAATGGATACGAATGACCTACACATGGTAATTATCACATAGGTCAGAATAAATCTATGCAGATAGAACATAATGATAACATGGTTGAGGCTTACCCCAAGGCATTCCAGAAGTTGATAATAAGCTCGGCCCTGCAGTGGATTATGTCCTTTCCTAGGGCCTGTGAAATACCGTGTCCTGAAATAATATGGAGTGAGAAGAATATATATTTATACAAAAAGGGAAACATAGCACCAGCTGCCATGTTAATGGTGAAATACTCAGTATTGTAGCCATTCGTTAACTCACCATTCTGTGTACCCAGGATCAACTGTAAAACCATACATGTCAACAATATCACACATGGAAAGGGCCAGTTCTATGGACTTCATGCCAGTTCCTTTAGCACCTCTTCTTAAAACTATACCTTGAAAAAGGTAGACAGGATTTGGAAGTTCCTGCAAGTAACCCATGTTCAATATAAGTGAGCATGACCTTCCATGAGTCATAACACTTAAGTAAAATTAGTTTATATCACAAACTCAGCTCAATGAAACAATATGCAGATCTGTTACCTTTATCACCGCATTGATTTCTTTGTGCGTCAAACTTTTAATGATAAGTGCCTCATCAGCTGCAAGGGAAAGCAAGACAGTCACATCTTGTTTCAAAAGCAGCCCTCACATGCCATAACAGAAATATTTTACCACATGTCTAAACTCTATTTGATAACAACTTCAGACCCATAAATTGAACTTGTAAAAAGGATAGTAAGTTTGCATTTGTTTGTTACCACAAACGAGTAACATATATCATATAAATAAGGACTACAGCATATTATATAGAAGGGACAAATAGTAAATTGGAAGAAATCAGGATTACAGCATTACAGGAGCCCTTCAGTATTGGTGCCATATTTCGAGCAGCACCCCGGACAACCAGTCGAAAGTCCCTTTTCAATCCAACATGTTTGGCATATTTCTACGGATGAAAACATAAATAATATCAGTAACCAATGGCTATTCCATATTGATGCTCAAGAGAAAATAATTTTGTCAGCACAGCTAAGAAAGTGAGGTGCTAAGCGCTCAAGAAATATAAGAAAGAAAAGTAATATATGAATCATGAGATCTGGGCAACTAGAGGCCAAGAACGGTACACCTAAAACAGGCTCGTTTGCAAAACTTCTGTTTAGATAGATTTGAATTGATAATAATGCAACATGTTTACCTTATTGACAGGTGCCTCATTGTCCCGAAACACTGCGTCATGTGCATCAATCTCTTGTCCAAACTCTGTTTTCAAGAGATCTCCTGAGTTACCAACAATTGCACATGTTGCGAACTGGCGTGGATGGAAAGGGGGTTTAGCAGGCAGTAAAATGCTAAGAAGCTCATCACAGAGAGTACGATTGTAGCATTTATCAGCACCACTGCACATTTTGAAATCAAAAGAATTATTACCAATGCAGAGATTGATTTCACTTTAAAAGAAAAGATGACAAAAAAATCCTAAGCTTACAGCTGTGCAATCCTTTTAGCCGCATAATCCAACCATCCATCAGGCCTCACATCCAAGTATTCCCTTGTCAATACAGTTGTCATGTTGCGGTACTGCGATCATATTAGTATTATCACAAGCATACAAGTAACAAGAGTAAACATGTTAGTCTAGAAGAATGTCCTAACCTGTTCCCACAATAGGATAGTTTCGCAGACATCATATTTGTATTCTAGAGGTTCAAAAATCTTGAACTGGGTGTTATACTGCAAAAAGTTCAAGAAATATCATCACAGATGAATCTTTAACTCATGATTCTGGGCGAGGAATAGCAGCCGTTGGCCATAAAAATGGGAGGAATACCGACCCAGGTGCTGTTGGTTCCTTCAGGAAATTTAAGGACCAGCTTGCAATGATCAATAATATCTGCTGTGAGACCAAATCCTCTGCTAGCCTAAATAAAGACGAGACTTCAGAAGCAAGGCAGAAGATGATCAAAGAACAGAAGAAAAATAAGCAAGCAAGCTTTGGACTGCCAAGCTGAGGAATTGTTGCATATAGTTGCAAGACTTTTATGTCTTGAGAAGGTTTAAAATGAGCTCAACGTGGTTGCAATGGATGACTATTTTGCCTCTGTACTCATGTGGGGACACATATTAAACAAATATCAGGAAATGAACAACAGCCTACCACAGATAACAATGGGCACAAAAGTTTTCAGCAATGAACAGCTGCCTATCAGAGATACCAAAATCCAAGGGACTATCCATATGGACCTTGCAGCAACAGTTAGAAAAACGTGATTTCCCAATTACACCCATAGCCATAATCAAGGAATATACTCTGCACTTTTTTTTTTTTGAAACAATATGCTCTGCACTTATCACAGAAAGATAAAGGGAAATGAACAATCCCTCTACACCACATGAAACAATAATAGCTTCTATGAGTAGCGTGAATCAACGGTTGAGAAACTGCTGTAACTTCGGAAGAGCCTATGTGTTACTTTACTGGACTAAATTCCTTCGTAGTTACAGCATCAGTGCATCACTGGCAAGCCGTCATTGTAACATTAGCTTATAGCATTGCAGCATAAATGTGAAGCAAATGGGTTTTGTCACTGTTGAAGTTTGAAGGAAAAGGAATGAGAAATCAAATTGCGGTTCCGTGCGCAAGCACGAGGCGATTGAGGAGACGCACCACGCACTGCTGGACGCGGGACTGGAACCCCGCGAGCTCGCGCACGTCGTCGGCGTCCAGATCCAGCCTCCTGCCCGGCGCCCCTGCGGGAGAGCAAGGGCGAACGCGTCAGCCCGATGAGATGAGCTAGGTAGGATTTGGGAATGCGGGGCGGAAGGGCCGCCGTACGTACCTGGGGCGGCGAAGAAGGAGGACTGGATGGAGAGGACGGCGAGGCAGAAGGCGAGCGCCAGGCCCAGCAGCAGCGCCACCGTCGGCCGCCGCTGCGCCGCCCCCGCCGCTGCCGGCAGGTGGGCCCTCGTCATCGGCGGACGCGACACGGCGCGCGTCCTTGGATGAGCCGCGGAAGGGGGAAAAGAGCGCGCCGGCCGTGGAGTGTCAAGTGTGGAATGTCGAGTAGCTGAGTGGCTGGGAGGATGGATAGCTTCGTGCTCATCAAAAGCGGAGCTCTATTGCAGGTGCACTTCATTATTTTCAGGGAAAATTGGATTGGTACCATTAAAAGACCCAAAGTTTAGAAAAGTAGCATCGAAAGATCGAGCTGTAGAAAATAGCATGGAAAGATCACTCTCTTATCTATTTCTACCATTTCGGTTAACTCTCCGTTAAAGTAATGGGAATAAAAAAAAGAGTTTTGAACACCCGGCGGCCGGCGGCAGACCTCCCGGCGGCGCGTCTCCTCTACCGGAACCGCAGCTCCTCGAGCCTCTCATCCATGGTGCACGTCTCCTCCACTTCTCTTTATCTCTTGTTTCCATCTTCTCTAGCTATCGTTCCTTGAGAATGAACCCTAGTTTCTTGGGATTTTGTAGGGCTGATTCGAGAGGTTAGAGATTTAAGTAGGCATGGATCTTGCCGAAGTTTTAGAAGGGTAATCTTCTCTCACCTTCTTTACGTTCTTTGAGTGTGTAGGTATTTTACTGGTATTTGTGTGTGCACATGGTTGTGTCAGATGAATTGGTGAGGACCTGAAATTGCTATCAATTTCCCTTGTTCCTCTGTTCCACATGCTTGTGATTTGCATATTGCAGGATCGATCCACATAATGCTTGTAGAGTAGAGGTCCATGTCAATGCTTACTTCAACATTAGAGATGGTAAAGAAAAGTGTATAATCGGGGCATGACATTAAGCTGGATTGTTGATTCAGAAGAGTATGCAGTCATTGATCTGGAGAAGGATATCGCTCCATATTTTACATGGGACAACAATCAAAAGGCAAATTTTTGGGTTCTAACAGGGCAAACTATGACATGCAGATTAACTTCAGATGGTCAGCTTCTTGATTTGCTAAGGGCATCTCAACTGGTGAAATTCCTAATGATAGTAGGAAGACGTGAGGAAGGGGATGAGAAGCCTGCCGCATTGAACATGGTTAGCGAGGACATGCCTGCTGCATTTAACATGGATGGTGAACACATGCCTACAACAGCGAGTGTCGTTGAGGAGATGAAAGTTGGGGAATTTGAATGGGTAGAAGAACCACAATATGGAGAAACAACAGCAGGTCCACCAATGGCTGAAGAGGAAGAGAAGGAACACTTCATGACTATTGGGTGCGATCCTCATGGAGATGAGCCAACTAGAGTAGACGAAGAGTGGAGGTATTTTAGAAATGTTGATGACACCGTTAATGATGAACAGCCATTAGAAAATATTGAAGTGGAGGTGCAAAACAAGGAAGAGGCCAAGGTCTATTCCAAACTTGGATATTGAGTGTGTTCCTGATGATGAGGCTGCTATGGTAGATGATTATGATGTGCCTCACACAACATATGACATAGAGAATCCAATTATTAAGGAAGGAGACACATTTGGAGACAAGGATGAGTTCATCTTAAGTATGAGGACATACGCTATAAAAATGAGTTTGAGACTAGAGTTGAACATAGTGACACTTCTAGGTATAGGGCAAAGTGTGCAGATCAAAATTGTGATTGGAGAGTTTTGGAAAGAAGCTTCATGGTGGCAACATATTTATGGTTGCTATTCTTTCTTTATAGCTTATTCATTGTAGATTCTATTATTTTTCAATTTTGCAACCTAGATGGTGACTCTTATTATTTTCAACTTTGTAGGTGGTCAAACTCTCTAAATTGGATGATCACACTTGTTCGAGTTCAGCAAGGATGAAGGGACATTAGGCTTCCACGGCTTGGATATCTCAAAGAGTGGAAGATATTATTAAAGAGGATCCCACTCTTAGTGCAAAGAAGCTGCAAAAAAGATTGGAGAAACATTACAACATTGAGTTGTCCTATTTTAAAGTGTGGTCCGGGAAGAAGTCAGCAATGGATGTTATTCATGGTACTTGGGAGGAGAGCTTCACAATGTTGTGGAGATTCAAAGCTGCACTAGAAGAAACTTGCCCAGGAAGCATTGTTGAGATTGATTGCAAGAAGATCAAAGGCTAAATTGAAAGGTTCTTGTATGGTTTTGGTAATTGAGTGACAACCTAGATGGACTAATTGTGTTTATGTGAGATACACAGGTGATTAGTCCACAGGTACATGTGTGTGAGCAACATATGCCATGAAGGTGAAAATGACGTGGAGATGTTGCAAAGCTCACACATGTGATGATGAAGGAGCTCATTGCACATGAGACATGACATTAAGTCATGTGATCAAGGTGGAGAAGATCAAGATAAGACTTGGCTTGATGGACTGGTTGCAAGCGTGAAGGACAAGTCGGAGGCTTTGGAGCGATGGACCGCGTGGCGGTGAAGCTTGAGCAAGACTTGGCACCGATGGACGAAGGCAACGGTGAAAAGCAAGTGAAGTCAAGATCGATGAACCAATATGATCACGTGATGATATGAAGTGGATCATATCATTGTTGATTGTGTTGGTGCATGTGTTGCATCGACATTGGAGGAGATGGAATGGAATGCACAAGGCAAAGGTATAACCTAGGGTATTTCATTTCATCGGTCATAGGTGTGTAGAGAAGTTGATGACCGGGTTTAGGATAGATGGTCGTACTATCAAGAGGGGCAAACTTATTTGCATATCGGTCATCTAGTGCCACTCGAGTGATCTAACTTTGCATCATCGCTAGGATTGAGTGGCGTGGCAAGTTGAGTGGCTAATCCTTTGGAAAATGATTGTGAAAATGCTAACACACTTACACATTGTGGTGTACACTTGGTGGTGTTGGCACTTTTACAAAGGAAATGAAGTTGGAGTTGATGTAGATCAACTCGGCGATGGAACAAAGGCGAGAAGGGTTTGAAACTCCACCGGCACCCTATACAGAAAAGACAGGGTCTCACAGAGTGGACCGGGCGCTGGTCACGTGGTGACCGGACGCTGGGGTCCTGCGCCCGGTCAGTGCCGGCAAAGAGCGTGTAGGCGTTGGTCTTTGACCGAACGCTGGCGCTGAAAGTGACCGGACGCTGGCTGGGTGCGTCCGGTCAGGCTGACGTACGGTGACGTAGGCGACGCAGAAAAGTTGGAGAAGGATCAGACGCTGATGCTATGTCCGATCGTGACCGACCAGATGCGTCCGGTCGCAACTGGAACCTTACTAGAAACGACCAGACGCTGGGGTCCTGCGTCCGGTCAGTTGGAGCAGCTGCGTTCGGTCATCACTTGACTGTTGAGATCAAGTGACTGAGGTTGAACGGAGGTTGAGGTCCTGCGTCCGGTCGTCCCGAGTTTTGCCCAGTAAAGGGGTAACAGCTAGTTTAGCCCGTGGGGCTATAAATAGAAGGGGGTCTCGGCCATGGCTGGAGCTGAGCACCTCGGGGGACTTTGTGTCCATGCTTGTGAGTGCTTGGGAGCCCTCCATCTCACATATGCTTGATAGTGGTCATCCGATTGTGTGAGAGAGTGATTCTAGTACGATTGCATCGTGGGGTTGCATCGAGTGGCACTAGGTGATCGAGTTGCAAGCCGGTGGTGCTTGTTACTCTTGGAGGTTGCCACCTCCTAGACGGCTTGGTGGTCGTCTCCGTTGAAGCCCGCAAGAAGCTTGTGCGGTGCTCCGGAGAAGAGCTTTGTGAGGGGCATTGTGCTCGCCCCGCGGGAGCCGCGAAGAGCAACTCTAGTAAAGTGTGTCATTGAGCTACCCTCACTTTTGGGGTAGGTTCTTGTGGTGCCCGATGTGCGGGCTTGGCGGGTGATGCCAATTAGCCGCCGAACCACCAAGTGAGCGGTCGACACAACGGGGACGTAGCGTGTTGGCAAGCACGTAAATCTCGGGAGAAAATCACCGTGTCAACCTTGTTCTTCCCGTTGGTTTGCAATCCCCTTACACAAGCTTGTGTAGTTCCTCTTGTAATTAGTTAGCTTGTGTAGCTCACTAGTTACCTTTTTGCTTGTGTAGCATAGAAGTAGCTCCCTTGCGTAACTAATTTGGTTTGTGTAACATTGTTAGTCATATTGCTTAGTTTGTGTAGCTAAGTATTTGCGCTCTCTAATTTGGCATTGGTTGCCTTGTTATTGAGCATTGCTAGTGAGCTTAGTTGGCTTTGTGATTTTGCTTACTAGCATGTGTAGGACCTCTGAAAGGTCCTAATATGGCTAGAGGGGGGGTGAATAGCCTATTTAAAAATCTACAAATCAACTAGAGTAATTTGATTAGTATGACAAATAGCGTGATGCAAACTTGCCCTAGCTCTACAAGGGTTGCAAGCCACCTATCCAACAATTCTAGTTACAATGATTACTTAGGCACACAAACTTGCTATGTAACTACTCACTAAGAGCTCTCAATCTTGCTACTCTAAAGAGCTCAACTAGATGAATGTAAATAATAAAGCAAGCTCTCAATTCTAATTACACTAAAGAGCTTGTATCAACTAGTTTGCAAGAATATAAATAAGTGAGTAGGGTGATTATACCATCATGTAGGGGATGAACCAATCACAAGATGAATATATAGCCAATCACCGGGAGAATGCCAAAGACAAGAGACAATCGATTTTCTCCCGAAGTTCACGTGCTTGCCAACACGCTACGTCCCCGTTGTGTCGACCAACACTTGGTGGTTCGGCGGCTAAGAGGTGTTTCACAAACCTCGTCCACATGATAGGACACCACAAGAACCGACCCACAAGTGAGGTAACTCAATGACACGAGCAATTTACTAGAGTTACCTTTCGGCACTCCGCCGGGGAAGGTACAACTCCCCTTACAATCACCGGAGATGGCCACGAATAATCACTAACTCGTGCCAATACTCCACCGCTGCTCCAACCGTCTAGGTGGTGGCAACCACCAAGAGAAACAAGCAAAACCTGTAGCGCAACACGAATGCCAAGTGCCTCTAGATGCAATCACTCAAGCAATGCACTTGGATTCTCTTCTAATCTCACAATGATGATAGATCAATGATGGAGATGAGTGGGAGGGCTTTGGCTAAGCTCACAAGTATGCTATATCAATGAAAATGTGCAAGAGTGTGAGCTTCAACCGGCCATGGGGCTTAAATAGAAGCCCCCATCAAATAGAGCTGTTATACCCCTTCACTGGGCAAAACGCGCGCTGACCGGACACTCCAGTCATACTGACCGGACCCTGGACTCAGCGTCCGGTCCACAGATGTAAGCCACGTGTCCTTCTGAGTTAAACCTGAGCCGCCAGATCACAACGGCTATTTGCTGACCTGACGCTTCGGCAAAACTGACCGGACGCTGAACCCCAGCGTCCGATCGTTTACAGTAAGGGTCGAAATCCGGTTTTCTTCGACCGGACGCGTCCGGTCCACCTCGACCAGACATAGAGAAGCATCCAGTGCAGTACCCTAAGCACTGTGTCGCTACGTCAGCTCGACCGGACGTAGCCTTCCAGCGTTCGGTCAGACCGAGACCAGCGTCCGGTCAGTGGATGATCAGCATGACTAACTCCACTAACCTCTATCTTCTTCACCCTTGTACAAATGTGCTAACCACCAAGTGTATCACCTTGTGTTCGTGTGTTAGCATATTTTCACAAACCTTTTCAAGGGTGTTAGTGATCCACTAGATCCTAAATGCATATGCAATGAGTTAGAACATCTAGTGGCACTTTGACAACCGCATTTCGATACGAGTTTCACTCCTCTTAATAGTACGGTTATCTATCCTAAATGTGATCACACTCTCTAAGTGTCTTGATCACCAAAACAAAATGTCTCCTACTATTTATACATTTGCCTTGAGCCTTTTGTTTTTCTCTTTCTTCTTTTCCAAGTTCAAGCATTTGATCATCACCATGCTATCACCATTGTCATGATTTTTGGCATTGCTTCATCACTTGGAGTAGTGCTACCTATCTCATAATCACTTAGATAAACTAGGTTAGCACTTAGGATTTTATCAATTAACTAAAACCAAACTAGAGCTTTCAATCTTCCCCTTTTTGGTAATTGATGACAACCCTTTCACAAAGATATGAATTGAATTTTAATTGAATCCATGTTGCTTGTCCAAACATATTTACCATGTGTAAAAGAATATGGACAAGTTTCATGAACTCCAAATGGTAGCAATTGCTCCCCCTACATATGTGCTAAGAGTTTAGATTGTAGCATGCACATATGCTTAGATAGGAAATATAGGAGACAATTTCTACCAAATAATGCTAAGGTATAAGAGATGGACCTTTTAAGCGTGATACCAATCGGAGTGCACCATTATACCATCCTTAGCATCATGACTAGCTAGATACCACTTGAAAAATACTTGAAGCACCATGGTTAGCTAGATTCCACTTGGAAATGCTACTTTAGAAATGAAATCACAAGGTAGCCTATACATGCTAGATTTTCATTTCATCATTCAAGCTTATAACTAGCATACACCACACAAGCATGGATATTGAAATTTAATACTTGTGCTATGCAAGCAAATATATGAATGCACATTCAAATGCAACATACAAGTTCATGAGCTTGCTTCCCCTACTTGTGTGCTCAAAATTTTAATTGATCACCTATCTTTGTCATATATTTCTCTCCCCCTTTGTCTTTTGTCTTTTCACCATCTTTGTTTTTCTCCCCCTATCTTACTATCTTTGTGAACTCTCTCTCCCTTTAGCATCAATGACCATAAAGGCTTAAAGTAGAGATAGGTTATGATTATCAATGTTAACAATTAGCACAAAGGTGAGCTCAAATTATAAAAAGGTTGGGGTGAAACCATGTGAAATGAGGATTATTTTCCAATTTGGTTCAATCTAGATTACTTGCCAAAGATATTTAACTCGGTTTGATTCAAGGACAAGCTTCTTCACACCTCTAAATAAGGGTTATCTTTTCAAGGGTGTTAGTGATCCACTAGATCCTAAATGCATATGCAATGAGTTAGAACATCTAGTGGCACTTTGACAACCGCATTTCGATACGAGTTTCACTCCTCTTAATAGTACGGTTATCTATCCTAAATGTGATCACACTCTCTAAGTGTCTTGATCACCAAAACAAAATGGCTCCTACTATTTATACCTTTGCCTTGAGCCTTTTGTTTTTCTCTTTCTTCTTTTCCAAGTTCAAGCATTTGATCATCACCATGATATCACCATTGTCATGATTTTCGGCATTGCTTCATCACTTGGAATAGTGCTACCTATCTCATAATCACTTAGATAAACTAGGTTAGCACTTAGGGTTTCATCAATTAACCAAAATCAAACTAGAGCTTTCAACCTCCCTCTTTGCTTGAAGTACTAGTGGCATAGGTTTGTGTGACATTACTCCTAGAATTGGTTAGGTGAGCTCTAGCTAGCCCGATGCCTTTGTTGCTTAATTAGGATCTTTGCAAGGTGCTAGAGAACATAGATAGAGGGGTGTAGTCTTGGTTAGACCTATAATTTTAATTCCGTACTTGTTTCGGTTAACCAGCGCAATTAAGTTTTAGAAACGATTATTCACCCCCCTCTAGTCACCATCTCGACTTTACACAAATGCATTTCTCAAGGATGTTTATGTGCATCAAAGCATGTGTTGATGGCTTTTTGTATGGGTGTAGACTGTATCTTGATGTTGAGTCTACTCACTTGACAGGAAAGTATAATGGGCAGTTAGCTGCAGCAACCGCAATTGATGGACACAACTGGATGTATCCAGTTGCATATGGAATTTTTGGAAAGGAAACAAATGCCAATTGGGCATGGTTCATGGCCAACTTGAAGAAAACAATTGGCACCCCCAGGTTTGACAATCCACACTGATGCTTGTAAGGGATTAGCATATGCTGTAAATAAAGTCTTCAAAGGTGATGCAGAGCACCGTGAATGTTTTAGACACCTAATGGCAAATTTTAGAAAAAAGTTCAAGGGCGAGGTGTTGAAATACATGTGGCCTTGTGCATGGGCATGTACATCTCTCCGACATGATGCATTGATGGAAAAAAATTGTAACTAGCTGTCCTAAAGCAATCCCCTTTTTAGACAAGCATCACAAGCTGATATGGAGCAGATCTAAATTCTCCAAAGAATACAAAGTTGATTATGTTAACAACAGTATAGCAGAAAGCTTTAATAATTGGATTAAGGATTACAAAGACCTTCCGGTTGTTGATATGATGGATAAGATTAGAGAGAAGATCATGGAAAAGATCTACACGAGGCAAGAGATAGCTAATAGAATTCAAGGTCGTATCCTCTCCAGTGTGATACATGAGTTGAACATGAAGAGCCGAGGGCTGCACTATGATTTCATGAAAAGTGGCCCTATGTCAGGAGAAATATCAGGTACAACAAAGGAAGGAAAGACTTGGAGGTATGGCGTTGACCTTAGTAAAAGAGAATGTGGATGTGGACAATGAGAAGTGTCAGAAAAACCATGCACCCATGTTGTATACTTGTTCGGGAAGGTGAGACAACTAAATATTTAGGACTTTGTGCATGACTACTATTCAGTAGAGAGATTCAAGATGGCTTATCAGTTTCATATCACTCCGATGAATGACAAGTCTGAATGGCCAAAGGTCGATCCTGGGTTAGAAATGATTCCACCACCGCTACAAAAGGCTGCTAGTAGACCAAGAAAGAAGAGAATCAAGGCTAGTGGAGAGCCAGGAAAAAGAGGACCTTATCAATGCAAAAGGTGCTTTCAGTTTGGACATATAGAGAAGGGTTGTAATGCTACTCAAGCTGAATGAGAACAAGAGCTTCCACCACCTCACCCAAAAAAAGGAAAAAAACAAGGTAATGGAATATTTTTTGTTTCTTGTACATGCTGCAATATTGAGTCATCCATAATTGATGCTTGTCCCTCACAGGAAAAGCAAATCTGCAGCAGTTGAAGCCACCTCAACTGATGTCGAGCCATCCAAAACAATTGTTGAACCATCCCCAATGCCTCATTCAAGCCCAGGGGTAACCACTAGAGGATGGTTTCTCTTTCTCCAACCAGCCCAGGGTAACAACTAGCAGAATGCAAGTAATCTCACCAGGAGGAATTAATCGTAGGCTTATCATTGAGTAGATGAATGACTAATGTAGTACTGAAATTTGTGTGAACTAGCAGAATGACAATGGTCTTTTGTGTAGGCTCATCATTGAGTAGATGGAGTAACAACTAGCAGAATGACAGTGGTCTTTTGTGTGAACAAATGTCATGCTGTAATTTGTGAACGTATTGCTCAAATTTGTGTTAATGTCATGCTGAAAGTTGTGCTATATATCTTGCTGAGAAGATGCGCTATATACTCTCAAAATATTGTGTTTCATGTCATTTTATATCCTATTATAGTGCTGTTAAATTGGGGCTTAAGATTTGTTGAAATGGAATGGTCTTTTGTGTAGGCTCATCATTGAGTAGATGGAGTAACAACTAGCAGAATGACAGTGGTCTTTTGTGTGAACAAATGTCATGCTGTAATTTGTGAACGTATTGCTCAAATTTGTGTTAATGTCATGCTGAAAGTTGTGCTATATATCTTGCTGAGAAGATGCGCTATATACTCTCAAAATATTGTGTTTCATGTCATTTTATATCCTGCTATAGTGCTGTTAAATTGGGGCTTAAGATTTGTTGAAATGGAACCTGGAAGTGCAGCCGTATTGCTGTCCAATTGTTTCTCAGCTCTAGTTAACGAGAGTTAACACAAATGGTAGAAATAGGTAACAGAGTGATCTTTTGATGCTATTTTTTTAAAGTTGAATCTTTCAATGCTATTTTTCTAAACTTTGGTGGTACCAATCTAATTTTCCCTTATTTTTATATTTTTATTTTTGAAGCAGCAGGTGCAGTGGTGCACACGTTGAAGAGCCATTGATACGACGAGATTTAAGTCTGTCTACCCAACAACCATGTGTTTTATACAGTTTCAACACATGAATTTTTTTGCACTATAGAATTAAAATCCAACAGCATCCATTCTCCTTCTACCTCCAGCCTTCTTATACCTCAAGTCTTCTTTTACCTCCAAACAATCATAAATCACAAGATCACAGATCCGCATATCACAAGAAACAATTTTTTTTCTATGCAAGAACGAGATGACAAATGGGTGTGCCTGTTGAATGCAATAGTCAAACACTCGCCGACGGCTACGAGCGGCTCGCTGGCTGGCTGCTGAGTTGTGCCCGTGCGGCCGTACGTGCAGCGTGCTGCGTGCTCCATCCACCCTCCAGCGTATTGGAATCAGTGCGGCGGTGCCTGTGATGCCGGAGCCGGCCGGCCGCGGCCCGCGGGTTCGTTCTGGTCACAGAAAAAAATCCGCTTGTTTTTTTTTTTTTTTTTTTTGACTAAAACACATGTGTATTATATAGCATTTCTGTTTATAAATCGCTACTCGTCTCTGTTCCTAAAAATATACATGTTTGAGTTTTGGTCATATGTTAAGCTTCTTCAAATTAAAAATGAACCAGCATATGCAACACTAGTATATGCATTCAGTATTTTGATATATTATTTTTTTATAATTAAAATAAGAAAAAAAGCTTGATTTTCGACGAAACTAAAACCCTTATATTTTGAAGCACCTTGCAAGTGTCCTATAAAAATTTGTAAAATTATGCAATGATTTAGTCTCCTTATGGCTTAAGTACCTTCTCCGTTCTAAATTATTAAGTTGTTTTAGTTTTTTTCTTGATGCATAGCTTTTGTCATAGGTACACAACAAAAATGTATGTACTAGAAAAGTTGTATATTTTTCAATCACTTACAATTGCATGAGAATAACATTCTTGGTTAACTAAAGAGTACAATACACCATCGGTCAGTCCTCGGTCCTCAAACTTCGCACAGGTATCATTTAGGTCTCTAAACCTCTAAACTTTTAAAATGACAAGATCAACATGTTAGCACCGCATTTTGGTGACAAGCCATGGTACAATCAATATGCCACGCAAGCGGATGAACTAAGTTATGCAGCCTGTTCGATTCGGCTGAAACGATCGTGGATTATAAGTCAGAAGTACTGCTGGCTGGTTTGGTGTGAAAGAAAAATACTGTTGCAGCTTATAATCCACGATCGTATACGACCAAGCGAGCAGGCTAATGGTCATTTGTCCGACATTTAGGACCTAAATGTGCATTTTTGAAAGTTTTAAGACATGGATGACATCTGGAGCCAAGTTAGACGACTGTCTACATATTTTACTCCTAAGTAAACCACCACGAAGCAATCTTGTTTCTCCTTTCACAATAACAAGTAATGAACTAGGTACTCCGTATTCCCACTTTAGCTGGACTGCTCTCCCCTTCCTTGCCTAATACCTCGGTACTGCACTTTATACATCAAAACTATGTCTACCAACATGCATTTATTCATTTTCGCGTGTCATGCGTTTATTCATCTACCTGATCCAAACCCAAACTGTAAAAAAGATGCAGTGCAAAGGCACAAGACAATACGAAGAAGCACATCATAACGAGATAAAGCCAACGGCCCCGTGGTATTGAGTATTGACAAATTCACAAACCAAACATACCACATCAAACTCTCGCTTGTCAGCCTGGAAAGTGGCCTAACTGCCTAAATGCAAACAAATTTTGGTAACGAGAGATGGACGCCCCTTGGAGAAAACGTGGGAGCAGGTACAGTAGCCTAGTGCCTACAGGTGCCATTGGATGAGCGTATGTACAAGCAAAACTCTGAACCTCGCCCTGCTCCTTATTTACCAAGGGATCCGTCCAAACTAGTCGCCAGCCAAAACTGTGGGCGGCGAATGTCTCAGTTACCTCTTCCTCTTCCCAGCTGAGCCTCCCGCGGCGGCCTTCCCACCTGACCCAGCCGCTCTTGACCTGGCGGTAAGCGCCTTCTTCCCACTGGGGCCATTCCCATTGCTCTTCAGGTCAAGCTGGACTTGAATTCCTGGAAGCAGATGAATTGCCAAAAAAAAGTTAGGCGCAGTGAATTCAGAGGGATGGATAGGCTCGTAGCAAATGCCCAACAAGTATCAGAACCTTTCTTCTTGTCACTTTGCAGGTCCAGCTTCGGTGTAGAGTCGGCAGGCACAAGTTCATCTGAAGGAAGAAAAAAAGAGTGATTAGAAAGAAAGTCACATGAAAAGAACATTTCATTTTGGATGCAACTTCCAATAGCATCGAACAGACTAAAAGCGCTTTACCAACTGTGCTAATGGATGCAACTTCCAATAGCATCCAACTGACTAAAAACTTCCAATAAAACTGGCTAAGCGCCTATACCATATGTTAGCATGGTGTCTTAACGTCAGAAGTACACATATTATTTATTAACCAGTCTATAGTGAGGTGTGGCTATATCACAAGTTCACGTTTCTATGATCTCAATTTGTATTTACTTGAATGATGCTACAAATCTCCATAAAAATGAGTAATTTCACAATTGCATCAACTGAAGACTGGCACCACAGAGTTGCCTCAAAACAGATCCATTTATCCAAATTCCTAACAGATTAGTCAAACAAACAGGCAGCTACCTGATTTTTTTTTTCTGTTTGTTAAATGGGAAAGGAACACGCACCATTATTTTCAGTATCAGAAGAATCATCTTCGTCATCTTCAGCTGATGCTAGTCCATTTTCTTCAGGCACGCTCTCTTCTACTGCCTCCAAGATTGCCGCCACTCGCTTCTTTAAAGGCTTTTTCATGCCTGGAATATTTATTAGATCTGCTGCTCGAACAACGCGAGAATTACTTCCTTGTTTGTATGCTTTTGTCAAGGCACTTTTAACTGCAGGTTGAATCCCATCCATAGGACTTGGATGACCCTACATTATAAAATAAAATTTATTCAGATCCACAATGACAGGGAATGAAGACAAAGGTAAACTACGAAAACAAGTTTACTCAGCTAGGGACAACACTGCATAAATGCTTCCAACATGTTAATTCGATAAATGCATTTATCTACAAGTCTGTAACATATTTGTTGTATTTCAAAGTCACTATAGTTTTGTATCCAATATCCATAAATCACATGATTGCAGATTTCTAAGATATGTTCCATTACATATTTTACGGTTGACATGATGTTGCGACAATGCAAGCAAATTGCACAGGATGAACACAATAGCTGAAGTGCTGAACAGGCTACTGCCTGAACACACTATTCAAAACAATTAAGAATGATAATAGTCATTGACACAATGGACCATGCAAAATTACCAGCTAAATACCTGCCAAAGTGAAAATTCTCCACGCAAACGCAAATGCAAAAATAATCTGTGACCATTCAAGGATGATCAAGTGAACATGACATTAGACAGAACAAACATCAAACTGAATCTAGGAAATTACCAACCTTAAATTTGGATACTTCCACAATCGTGTCAAAGTCTTCCTGGCTTAAAGAGTATGTATCCATAAACTCTACCACCTTTTGAACAGCTTCATCCTGGATGAATTGAAATATAAAATTCCAGCAGATTGCTCAAATAAAATATTTCTACAAGGGAAATTGCATTTGATATTAATGTATTATAAAATAAGAGCTACAAATGCTAGTTATTGACTAAGCAATTCAGCAACTCCATGTTATGGTAGGCTACTAATCAATTCAGCCACAGAACTTCAGGTGTTACACAGATTTTCTGAACAAAAGAACAAAAAAAGAATAATAACTTCTAAGCTATGCATTTCAGAGTTCAGATGATATGTGGTAGGGTGCTTGGACGACTGCAAGATGTTGGCATAGAAACTTATCATTTTTCTTGGTGGGAAAAAAAAGTTTGACAGGGTTGCTTGTCTCTTTTACAGATAGTGGGGGCATCAAAGTTAGGATTCCTTTAAAGATGTGGGGGAAAAGTATTAGCACTGGTAGACTCGTCCAGGAGTTTAGGGGTGGCCTTAACCGTCTCACAATGGCAAACTTCCTCAAGCTACTCAATGAACACGTTGAGGCCTATCTACGCACTTCTTTCCAATATCCTCTACTACTTCTACAGTCTTAATTTCTTACGTCTGCAGTTCTTCGTCTGTGGGAATTCTTGAAGCAAAATTTAATTTCATCATTCATCAGTTGTGTGGCATCTCTATTTTCAAGACTACTGAAAAATAGCAAAGTTTGGGACCAATTCCAAACACCTAATAAAGCACTGGGGATTACTATCATCATGAGACCAACAATGATGGATAAATGGAAAGATGGAGCTCATTCATGAGGTAAAAGATGAAAAAACAACCTTTAACATTTTTTTCAGTGGGTCAGTCAGCTCTCTCAAGATAAGAGTAAGATAATCCAACCTCAATGCCTCCCTGCAGTTCTCAAGAATTATAAAACTTAAGACCCACAATAAACAATCACTTAAAAGTCTGGACATCATTCAACTATTCAAAGTTACAACAAAAGGGGCAGCCCCTGTGCACGTAGCTCCTGCTTGCGCAGGGTCAGGGGAAGGGTCCGACCACTTGGGTCTTTTGTACGCAGCCTTTCCCTGCATTTCTGCAAGAGGCTGTTTCCAAGACTTGAACCCATGACCTCATGGTCACAAGGCAGCAGCTTTACCACTGCGCCAAGGCTCCCCTTCAAAGTCTTGGAAACAATAAAGTACACAAACCAATGGCTAATTTCTTCAGTTCTCCTAGTTCAGAATAGAAAAATATTTTATCTTCAAGATCTGAACAAGGCATGTTAACTAACGAATTGGTTGCTAGCAACTTAAGAGTTGGCAGCTAGCTTTAATGGGTAGCAAGCAACTAAAAATTGCTAGCTAGCTATCAATTCTGATCACTGTAATGGGTACCCATTTACAAGCCAATTATATCAGAAAAGGAGCATGATACGTCGAGCAATTTAGATTTGGTTCCTACAAAATTCCATGAAAAAAATTAGTGCATAAATATTGTTCTGGCATAGCAATATAGCATAAGTAGAAGGTACCACCAAGGACCTTATCATACATGCTGCTGAATATTGAGGTAGTATTTTGACTATAATAGATCTCTGGGGCTAAGAAACTAGTAAAAAAAAGGCTTGGATTGAGTTTTGTAGGTTCAAGAAAATGTAAGACCATTGTACCACAATCCTGATGGGTACCAGTACCACTCCTGAACATGGCTCTTGGGCTGATGTTCAGGGTATCTATTATTTTTCCTCATAACCCCAAAATTTATGGAAACAAAATTCAGTATGAAATAATCCAGCTTTAGAAAAATATCAAGTTATGTTATTCCTCTTCACTCAAAATGGTACTATGAAACAACTTTTTTTCGCTTTAGAGAGTAATGACACAAAACTGTGTGGATTGGCTACCAATCATTTAGCTCGAATCAATTGGGTTAGTCAAACCATTTTCCTCTTATGGAATGTAAGTCATATATTTCCCAAAGAAAAGTAGCATTCAAAACCATATATAAAACCAGAAAAGATAGCTCAGGTTACATAATAAGTGCAGATTCAGGACATAGCCAGATAAGAAAACAGGTAGCTTCGCTATACCATACCGGCACAATAATGAGTCAGATATGTGACAATAAAAGCACAAGCCACCAAAGAAGGCACAGATAGATCTCAAGGATATGGTAAAGCAACTACCTGTCCAAGTTTGCTTGCTGGGAGGCAAGAATATGACTGTGGACATCTTCCAGTAGCCTTCTGTTTTTGTTAGTAGTCGAGTACTTACCCAACCATCCACCAAACCTATTAAAATTCCGCTCACCCTGAAATGTATTTGTTACCCAAATTAATTTAGCCAATACGCAAAAGCAAAATATACTGTACTAAATATAGTGCCAGTTAGGGTTTGAACATTACTGCTTCAAGGATTTCTCGGTTCCCATGCATCCAAGCGGCACTGTAAAATGTGTAAGGTTAGAAAACCAGGTTGGCAAATTCAAAATAAGGTAATACCAATGCCAACATATAATAAACTATATGACCCTGATCAATACTTACGGTACTATAGATGAAGCAAAACAAGCAGCTTGCGACAACTGCCACTGTCGATATCTTCTTATTTGTACATTAACAAGATCACCGTCCGCTATAGATTCAGCAGCCCGGGCTAGAGCATTCATTCTTTTAACTCCACTTTCATCCTTCCCGATGGTGTTAGGCCGATAATTGATATAATTTTCCTACAATGGGGCACATTTTTAACTCTGAATTTCACAGGAACTTCTATTTCCAAGACATCGGCGATCAGGAGCAGGGGAAAAAAGAGAATGTGTTGATCCATGTATATTATGTAACGGTGAACTCAAACAAATACTCCCTCCATTCCAAATTATAAGACGTTTTGGCTTTTCTAGAGACATAGGTTTTGCTATGCATCTAGATATACACTTAATGTCTAGGTACATAGTAAAATCAATGCATCTAGAAAAGCCAAAACGTCTTATAATCTGGAATGGATGGAGTAGAATTCAACAATACTGGACTACAGTCACAGCAATACAAAAGGTAATAGCAAAAGAAGTCCAAAAGGACACATGTTTAAACAATTATGATACACATTCATTTGGCAAACATAAATATATACAGCAACAAAAAGACGAAATCCCCTTCAGAATTCACAAAAGACACCATTTAATTCTTATACATGCGAGCATCCCAGCTTTCAAGCAATAAAGAAAGCTGTGACAAAAGCAGTGACGCACACTACAGATAGTATAAAAATAAATAGCTTGTGTACAGTATATTGGAAAGAAATTTGTAGTAGTCACAACTCAATAGAGAAACGTAAGAATTAACATTTATACAAAGGATTGCCATCAGTATTCCAAACCTGGATGATCAAGGGAACTAAATCAGGATCGCTCATGCCAAAATCAATTCTCTCATCCATCCTTAACCTCCCACCATTGAAACCAAAAAGTCTGAAAGTTCAATAAATAACCATGAATAATATAAAGACTGTAGGCATAGATGATGATATTTGACATTGAAGAAATACTAAAGAAAGGGCAATACTTGTCAACAGCAGTAAAAGGAGAAATATCTTCATCCTTTGAACTGCTATTAAGTCGCTCCCTTATATCATCGTATTTGACCACTGATTGGGAGAGGCTCATATACTGCAAATGGTTGAGTGCCATGCGAATATCTCCGTGCACTCTTTCAGCAAGCTCTTCCATTGCATTCTAGCATAACAGGAAGAAAAACATATTAGTAAAAGAACATGGGAAGTCTACATAACAGAGAATCGGAAAGAGAAAAGAATGTTAGAAGACTATATAGAAATACAAGAGACTACAAGCACTAATTTTATTTTGTTACTAATCCGTTTCTGCTAATTTATATCTCAAAGTTTCCATGTAAGTTTAGAAGCACTGGAGTCTGGGAAAGATACAGGACATACCTCTTGAGCTTGAATGCCTTCCTTTTTGGCAATTTCCATCAATCTTTTACCCATCTGTCAAGTAAATAAGTTAGAACCAAGAAAGGAAAAGGAACATCCACATCACAGGTAGAAAAATAACAGTTCTCTCTTCTTAACAATCATGCAACTGTATACATCATGTAAGATGAGAAGAATTGCAACAGAAAGGGCATTGTAGTTGTTAGTTTCTATGCAACTTGTGACAGCCAATGGTCAGGGTGTTTTTTTTATCAACTAGGTACAAATGTAAGCAAACAGCGATGTTCAGAAGTTCAGAGTTCACAGTAAGTAGCATCACAACCCTAGTTTACAAACAGTCCATTTTAGACTCAGAAACACATCAAATACAGATCCATTTCCTACATAACATGAATAGCACCAGGCTAACTACATTGTGCATGCCTAAATACAACAAAAGTAAGTAATGTGGTGCTGGGTTCTTGTAATTCAAGGGAACAGTAGTAATTCTGAAGGTCATTGCCTCACTGGAACTGAACATGGCAAGAAATAACCTGTTGTTTCGTTGGTTTTCTGAAGTTGAGCATCAGGCAGTAATTAACAAGACTCTTCAATTTCTGGCTATAACGGTCATTACAAATGCAGATAATAGGGATCTTGGATATCTTGATGCTAGCAATAAGATCAGCAACACCACCTCTATCTCCAGCAGACATACCGTCAACTTCATCCATGATTAGTACAGCTTTGGGATGTTTTGACCTGTGGAATTGTTGCCCATTTAATATATAATAATCAATACAAAGTCAAAAAGTTCATGACTCATGCTGCAACACCAACCGATTGTCACCATAATTCAGAGTCGCGTTGCTGATAAGCTCTTTGATAGAATTTGATGTACTCCCCCCAACACCCTTCTCAATCTTGGAGTCTGCCTTACCACGGCTATCACTCGCATTTACCTATCACAAAAAATATTGTTTGAATTCAGGCCTGCCAAGTAAAATGAGGAATAAATAGTGCAAAGACTTAAAAAATACCTCAATGGCCTGCAATCCAAGCATCTGACTAACAACTTTAGCAGTTGTAGTCTTACCAATACCAGGAGGTCCACTCAGCAACACAGCCTTTTTGGCTGCACTGTCAGCTTGTTTCTTTCCCTTACCCTTTTGGCCAGAATGAAGGAATAGTGCATCCCAACTTTTCAACCAATCATGAAGTTGTTTGACCTATATACGAAGTTCATAATAAAGTATCGCTACATATATGAATTAACTAACATAACCAAAAGCAGAACTACTCACCATTGATTGATTGCCAACTATGTCATTTGGAACTTTTGGCCGATATTTTTCTGTCCATTGCATAGAACCACGGTCAACATTCTTGGGCTTTTGTTTGTCAGCGGAGGCACTTGCAGCATTACTATTTGAAGCAATACTTTTGCCCACAGCACTTGCTTCGGCTGAAGAAAATCAAGCATAACATATTAACATGAGTTTGTACATAATGTAAAGCTACATCTTCACAGATTTAAGCCCATTCCTAGACTCAGCCTCTCCCTCTGGCTAAACAGCCTGCTGTAAAGTTTTCTAGTTTTGCCCTTGATGGGTTTGTTGTACAGCTTTGCTGACTTTTCCTATATTTTAATATATTTTCTACCACAGTAGGGGTTTCCCCTACTGCATTCCCCTAAAAAAACATATTAACATGAGAAATGCAAAATCAGAAACTAAAAATAAGTGACAGTGAGTTCATTCTCCAGAGGATGCAAGCATAACGACAGGATCAAGTTAATATCCACAATGATAAAGTTGTTAGAAGACACAATGAACAGGAAAGTCATGTCTCGGATAATCAGATCCAAGCAACTATGAGCATGACAAAAGTATGTATTAGGTTATGCTAAGCAAGATCCCACGACATGCTATCCGACTACAGAATCACTAGAAGTTAGGAGTTCCAGTCTACCTCGTTTTTCAACTTTAGCTGGAGAGCTCTTTGTCTGTGATTTCTGAAGCTTTTCAGCACTGTTATTGCTTTGATGTTTGTCTACAGGAGCCTTTGCAGGTTTTGATTTTCGGATCAAATCAAATAAACCATCTTCAGTCAAGAATGGGACACTGCAAATAAGTATAAGCACGTATAAAAATAACAAAATAAAACAAATACGCAACATATTGTTTCATGAAAAATAGTAAGTAATAAGTAATACCCCAGATCTTTTGCTTTGTTAGATTTAACTCCACCAAGGTCTTCGTCGGCCAGTAAGTAGCTCTGTGAACAAGCACATTCAGCAAATTATTAAATATATAAAGGACAACAATAGTCTCATAAAAAGGTGCCCTACTAATATACATACCGTCTTTTTACTAATAGAGCCAGTCACACGGCCACCATAACGCTTAATTAGATCAGTTGCTTCCTCACGTTCAAGACTGCACATAGAAACAAACTTAAGATGATTTCTAACTCATTGGTCATTGCATGGTAATTAAACATATGCTACATACTGAATATTATCAACAACAACAAAGACTTTTACTCCCAAGCAAGTTAGGGAATGCTAGAGCTGAAACCCAACATAAGCCACCATAAAAGGTGAAAAGTAAGAGAAAATATTATACATAAAAATTGAAGCACCTGTCAAGGGTACCACTTATGACAAATGTCAGACCAGATAAACAGTCAGGGGCACCCTCTGGGACCTCCTACAATTGTAGAAGATGAAATTGACAGTTCAGCATTGGGTTTTTTAATTTTCAAAACATTGACAATGATATTAGCTTTACCTTTTCTCCTTTGTGAGGAGGATCTTTCCTCTCACCAAAATTCATAAAACCTCTCCCACCTCCTCCTCTACCTCTGCCCCCAGGGGCAGCTCCTGCTCCTCCTCTTCCTCCCCTTCCCCTTCCTCTTCCAGCTCCTTTTGAGGGGGTCTTGGCATCTTCATCCATCCTGTCCTCATCCTCAGCATCATCAACTTGAGCATTAGATTCAACTTTAGGCTTTTTTGAAGGCGGTGGCTTCACTGGAGTTTTCTTCTTTGTAGGTGCCACAAAGTCATCATCGTCATCTTCTTCATCCTTGGACATTTTCTTTGCTGGCAAAGGCTTGCTGTCCTCCTTGACTTCATTGTTGCATTTCTGAAGTTTTCTTTTAGCCGCACTCTTGTCAGTACTCTTTCCCGCAGAGGCGTCTGCCATTTCAACATCTGAGTCCTTTTCTGCTTTTGACCCAAAGTACTTGCTTGTCTTCGTTCTAGCAGGAGGATCATGATCACAGGACGCCTGATTGACCCAAGACGTGGTATTAATAATGTCAGAAACTTGGGCAGCACTACTAAATGTTGCAGAACAATGAAAAATTAGAGAAGAACTGCTGTTAGCATTGACCAGACAAACCAACCAGGGTGATGCTACAACAAAATGAACATTTGTGGATAAATAGCTCATTTGTTACATTATGTTGTAGATACCATAGATGAAATACTGAAAGAAACTCAAGAGCCTAATCAATATTCTAAGCTAACTAGTAACAAATAGGTCCAAACTAAATCTACAGGTACCAGAAAGACTGTAAACATCCAGAACATCATTATTTAACATTGGTTTGGACAAAAAAAAAGTGACAGCCTTAATGAGCACAAGAACTACGGATTACCACAGGGACATCCCCTAGACCCTATCATTGCTGCAAGTAACACATTGACCGAAACTGAATCCCTGACCCAATCCACGAGGCCACACACCACACAACCACACAACTACTTATGTTTCAACAGACCAAACCCGTCTAAAGCACCCATAATTAGTAACCATAAGAAGGCAACAGTACAGAGGGCAGAACCAACAGCAACAGGGGCAGCATCCTACCAATGCGGGCGGCGCCTCCTTCTTCTCCGGAATGCTGAGCACGGGCTTCTTCTTCTCGGCCGCCGCCGCGGGCTTCGAAGCGGCTCCGGAGGGCGCCGCGCTCTTGTCCTGCGTCTTCATGAACCATTTTCGGATGTCGGACGACTGCGCCCCCAGAAAGCAAAGCAAGAACCGCTCAGTCGTCGTCAGAGGCCAAAGAACAGGGAATCGAATCAAGAACCCGCTCGCCAAACAAATCTCCGCGGAGGAGGGAGGGATACCAACCGGAGCGCGCGCGCCAGAGAGAGAGAGGGGGCAAGAACGCACTCACCATCTCCGACGCAGCAATGGACGGGCCCGGGAGACCGAAAAGCTGGAGATTTTTCCGGATTCTTGGGGCGGTTAGATTGGTGGGGGAGCTAGGGTTCTAATGGGCGCGGGTGGGCGGTTCTTGCTTCCCACGACCAATCCAATCCTGGCGCGGGCACTGATACTACCCACCGCCTACCGGAATCGGGAGAGTGGGAAGGGATGGGGAGGAGACGGAGGGGGAACGGGAAGGGGAAGGGGAAGCGGCGGCGGTGTGCGGCGGAAGACTCACGCTCGCGGGCGCGCGGAGGTTTGGGGGGAAAAGGGGGGCCGCGGCTCGCGGTTCTCTCGAGGCTGGCCGCTGGCGGGAGGACCCGCGGTGGAGTGGGAAGTAGTGGAGGCGTGGCACGAAATTGGCTTCGGGAGGAATACGTCGCTTCTACTCGAGATTCTCTGGGATTTGACGATAATCTCACCCCAATTTTTTTTTTAGCATGGCCGCTTGAACTACTTCAGTAATATTTTTTTTAGTGAACGAAATATATTTTTCTCTCATAGTAAATCAGCATAAGCTAGATTTTAGTGAAACGAACGGGGCCATAATCTAACCCCGATTGTTGTGGCCTGCAGGGACTGATGTTAACGAATTCACGCCTTAACAGCAACTGCATCCTTCAAACTGAGAACATTTTTACACATATTAATGATCAAAATATTTTACAATTCCACTATAAAGAACCATATTTAAATTTATGAATGCAGACATTAATGATTAAAATTAAATGCAAAATCAAATTTGATCCAGATTTAATAGCATGGCCCATCACACCTCACCAAATAAAACATCCATATCACATGCATAGGTTCTCTTTGCAGGATTTGAGCTTATGCAAAACAGTTTTTGGTGGCTTCCGCTAGCCCAAAAATGGTTTTCGGTTCACTTTTTTTCTTTTTTGCTTCAGAAGCCATTCTCACGTGTGCTCGTTTGGTAGAGCTGTTTAATTGAAGAAGCCACCACAAAAGCCTGCCAAAAGAGAGGAGGGGACGTGCTAGGGAGGAGGCGCACCCAGAGGAGGAGCCAGGAGTGGAGGCGCCGAAGGGAGGAGCATTCAAGAGTTATGAGACACATCACGGGAAAGGAGGAGCCACACGAAAGGGTGTGCAAATGATGCCAGCATGGGAAAGACAAGATGGGGTAGATATAGCGCACGAGGGAACGACCCAAGCGATAGTTTGAGGGCATGAAACAAGACCCTAAGGAAAAAGGCTCGGACATGGAGGCCACTTTTGAGAGCCCTCTAAAATTTGAGTTGAGTAGGCAGACTCTGTTTTTGGCTCCAAACTTTTTTTGGCTCCAAACTTTTCAAAAAATATGTTTGAGGGTCCAAATAGGAAGCCTCCTATCTGTATTTTATGATCTTTAATTGTACTGCAATTTGGGAAGGTGGTTGATACATACCTAGGGTATATATACACCTGCTCCCTCCGCCCTAGATTATAACGCACCACGACTTCTAAAAATTACTGAATTATATGACACTCATACTTGGTGTCCATGCTCAAATTTGACAGAGTTTGTTAAAAAAGAAACCATGATCTAAGGAGAAACTGCTTAATTCGGTTTAATCCATAGGTACATGTGTCGTTCGAGTACTCTCTTACAACAAGTCCATTACTACATATTAATAGTCTCAAAAGTCATCTTATGCAATACCGCATAGTATTCTTTTTATGACGTGGAAAAGATAGAAGAAAGAGAGAAAAAGAGTGGTTGTTTCATGAAGCAAGCAGCTTACGAGCAAAAAATTAAGACAATGAGACAACTATTTTATCATTATATATGATTTAATACCACCGTAAAACTTACAAAGTTTTATTTTGTTATTAGTTACACCAATTAAGAATAATTGAAACACTATAAGACCACTTACCGCAGGGACTGATGTTAACGAATTCACGCCTTAACAGCAACTGCATCCTTCAAACTGAGAACCTTTTTACACATATTAATGATCAAAATATTTTACAATTCCACTATAAAGAACCATATTTAAATTTATGAATGCAGATATTAATGATTAAAATTAAATGCAAAATCAAATTTGATCCAGATTTAATAGCATGGCCCATCACACCTCACCAAATAAAACATCCATATCACATGCATAGGTTCTCTTTGCAGGATTTGAGCTTATGCAAAACAGTTTTTGGTGGCTTCCGCTAGCCCAAAAATGGTTTTCGGTTCACTTTTTTTCTTTTTTGCTTCAGAAGCCATTCTCACGTGTGCTCGTTTGGTAGAGCTGTTTAATTGAAGAAGCCACCACAAAAGCCTGCCAAAAGAGAGGAGGGGACGTGCTAGGGAGGAGGCGCACCCAGAGGAGGAGCCAGGAGTGGAGGCGCCGAAGGGAGGAGCATTCAAGAGTTATGAGACACATCACGGGAAAGGAGGAGCCACACGAAAGGGTGTGCAAATGATGCCAGCATGGGAAAGACAAGATGGGGTAGATATAGCGCATGAGGGAACGACCCAAGCGATAGTTTGAGGGCATGAAACAAGACCCTCAGGAAAAAGGCTCGGACATGGAGGCCACTTTTGAGAGCCCTCTAAAATTTGAGTTGAGTAGGCAGACTCTGTTTTTGGCTCCAAACTTTTTTTTGGCTCCAAACGTTTCAAAAAATATGTTTGAGGGTCCAAATAGGAAGCCTCCTATCTGTATTTTATGATCTTTAATTGTACTGCAATTTGGGAAGGTGGCTGATACATACCTAGGGTATATATACACCTGCTCCCTCCGCCCTAGATTATAACGCACCACGACTTCTAAAAATTACTGAATTATATGACACTCATACTTGGTGTCCATGCTCAAATTTGACAGAGTTTGTTAAAAAAGGAACCATGATCTAAGGAGAAACTGCTTAATTCGGTTTAATCTATAGGTACATGTGTCGTTCGAGTACTCTCTTACAACAAGTCCATTACTACATATTAATAGTCTCAAAAGTCATCTTATGCAATACCGCATAGTATTCTTTTTATGATGTGGAAAAGATAGAAGAAAGTGAGAAAAAGAGTGGTTGTTTCATGAAGCAAGCAGCTTACGAGCAAAAAATTAAGACCATGAGACAACTATTTTAGCATTATATGATTTAATACCACCGTAAAACTTACAAAGTTTTATTTTGTTATTAGTTACACCAATTAAGAATAATTGAAACACTATAAGACCACTTAAAAATACATATCTGCTCGATCGTCTCATCTATGAGATGATACCTATAAAATAAAAGCAATACCAGCATAGTACTTGTCGTGTCCGTGAGCTTGGCGAACCTCACCGTGATCTCCTACGAGCAGCAGTTCACAGAGTTCCTGCCTGGTCTTGTCACCGACTCACCATCGGGTCCTCGGTGCTCCGGCCGGACAGGAACAGGACGCCGCGCTCCAAGAAGCCAGCCACCAGCTATTTAGACCCTGTTTGGCATGGCTCCAACTCTAGGTGGAGCTGCTCCACTCCAGAACTCTAGGTGGAGCCAGTTCTAGTTGGAGTCGGAGCTCTAGGTAGAGCCAGCTTTAGGTGGAGTCGGAGCTGCAAAAGAGATGCTCCAAAACTCCACCTCCATTTGCACTACAGCTCCATGGAGTTGGCAACTCCATGGAGTTTTGGAGTTGGGATGTTTGGCTGGAAAATTGGCTGGAGTTGCTGAAGTTCAGCTCCAGAGCCATGCCAAACACCCCCTTAAGCAGCCGGGCTGGATCCCAGATCTGGCCCAGCCACACGGTTTCGAGCCCGACCTGAAGTTGGATGGATGGATGGGCCAGTTGTCCCAAGGGCCGAGTCGAATGAACGAAGCGAGGCCGGATCTTCTTGTTTCCTGTCGCTGGTCTCTCTCGGCTGGAAAGCCATCCAGTAGCAACTTCAAAACTAGTAGCCCAGTAGCACTTCTTCGCGAAGAAAGTGATCTATTTTTTTTTCTTCTCACACTATAAAATTAGATATTTTGTTTTCTCATTTTTTAGAACCGTAGTTTCATATTGTTATCGTAAAGGGCTTGATTGGTTTACGGCCAAAATTTACCATACCAAGGATTTGACAAGCCATGATTTTAGCTATTGTTTGGTTTACTACCAAAACTTGCCAACCTCTCACATTTAGCTTGCCAAATCCATGGCAAAGTTTCTACCTAACTTTGGCTTGCCAAATCTATGGCATGGTAAATTTTGGTCACAAACCAATCAAACCCAAAAAGCCATGAAATATCTTACAAGGTTTTAAACTATTAAAGTGTCTTTTTAAGCTTCTAAAAAATCCAAAAAAAGATAGACTGTGACATGAAAAAACTAAATAAAATACTAGAAGCTTTCAAAATTAGACGTTTCTTTAGGAAAATGGTAAAAATCTACGTAGAATCTAGAATTTTTTAAAACATTCTAATTGATGTCTAAATATGTATAAAACTGTTGGGAGTTTTCAAAACTGTTAATACATTAGTTAGAATTTTCTCGGAATTTTCTAGAATTTTTTATACTCTTTCCATTTTCCTAGAGACAAATAGTTTTTCAAAGCTTCTAGACTTATTTTGATGAGCTCTAATATTTTGATTGGATTTTTCGTTTACAAATCTACCTCCATATTTTATATTCGATTTTTTAGAAGATTAGGGACATTTTCATGGTTTAAAACCCTATTAATGATGTACCGATTTTTTTAACCATAAAAAGGATGAAGTTTCCTTGAAAAGACTTCAAACCAAAGCAGGGGTTAACTTGAACGGTTTTGAGAGTTTGGCTATAAGATGTCTAGTTTTGGAGTTTGATGATAAAAAAAATATACCGTGGCAATAGCTTTTTCACTGTTACGGAGCAAGAGAGCGCCAATTACCAATGCTTGCTATGCATGATTACCATTACCATTCCATTCTGGTTGGTTAAAATCTATCAATATACAAATAATTACATTGACAGATTATAGTTGACCTGAATAAGGCCATCAGGAAAATCCTTTCTTATAACCTTATTATTTGAGACATTATTTTATATACCCTCAGGTTAAAAATATTTGCCACATTTGAACTTTGTATCGACACATATCTTTGGCCACTATTTTTCTTCTAAAATATATCCTAGAAATCCTTCAATTTCCGATATTCTGTAGTATTCTCCAGTAGACTTATACACATATTACTTGCATGTCTCCAAGCTAAATAGTTTCAAGGCTGTCCTAAATGATCGGAGTGTTTTTATGACGAGTACAGAGAATAATAGCCAAATTTTCGCCCCAATGCATATATTCTTATCGACTTATATTTTTTTTATCAAAGAGAAGCACGTATCTTTATCGATTATTATATTTTCAGCAAAGAGAAGGGATCATTCATAATTAGGTGGAATTGGTGGTTAAGGCATGTACCATCACAAGCATGTGATCTTAGAATTATCAAAAGTGGTAATTTTTGGAATAGAAGCGACCGGCCGAGGCGGTCCGCTCATGCTCGTCTCGGCCGGGACGGAGGATGCCCAGCTCGCCGTAGTGGGGGTGGAGCTCGCCCCCATGCAACTCACCACAGCCTAAGCGGAGCTCACCATGGCTAGGGCGGAACTCGCCCACGCACAGCTCACGACGGCAAGCTTGCCGTGACCTTCTCCACCGGAGTGGCCACTCCGCGCCACCGGTGAGCTTTACACCGGTGAACTCCATACCCGACGAGCCTCTATTCTCCCAAGCAGCAGAAAGATATTGCACTAAAATCTCATGTTGCAAGCATATGTTTCAAGTATTTTAGAGGTATGTTGTAAGTGTTTCACGCGGATATTGCATATGTTGCAATGGTTGTATATATGTTGCAAGCTTCTGTTATCAATGTTTCAATCTTCTGTTCCCAATGTTTCATCTGTTTTTCTAGACATATGTTGCAAGCGTGTTTATTTGGATGTTGCATATGTTTCACATATATGTTGCAAGTGTTTTATCTGAATGTTGCACATATTTTACAATGTTTTTTTTATATTTTTCAGGTGTTTTTGTAAATTTTTTAGATGTTGTTTGAAGTGTTTCATCTGGCTTTAGACATATGTTGTAAGTGTTGCATCGGGATGTTTCAAAAGTAGATCGGGTGTTGCATCTCCCTTCTTGCTTTCTACTGCCTCGCCTTCGGACGTATGTTGCAAGTGTTGCATCTGGATGTTTCAAAAGTAGATCGGGTGTCGTGTCTCCCTTCTCGCTCTCTGCTGCCTCACCTCGGTGTCTCCTCCTGCTCCCGCCCCCTCCCCTTATTCCCGATGCTGGTGATGTTCGGGGCGACACGGGCCCTGTGTGGACGCCCAATCCGTTCATATGCTAGCAAGCCCATATCAAAAGCGCAAAGCGCAAAGTGCTTTACGCCTCTACTCTTAAAAAACTTATATGTAGTGACTTATATACGATAATAAAAGACGATGGTTGAATCAACACTGTTTGCTCTATTGTTAAACATTTATAATGTCTATTTTAATTTTAATTTAAACCTTTATAAAGTGCTATGAACACTAGTGATATTATTGCATTTGATGACTAGTTCAGCCATGATATATCACTGTACAAGCAAAGCATTCACTTGAGACCTACTCAATTTGATGACTACCTCCTTACTTGCGTAATTTACAGAAAGGAGTAGATTGAAATATGGTCATTTACGTTGACTTTAGACGCTGGACATCTTTTTTACGAGCCATTTCTGATCCTCCTAGAGCGAAAAAGTTAGCTGATGTAAAACCAAGAATCTCTACTCCTCCTAGAAAGAGGAAACCGGAGCCGTTCACCGCCGATGGGGCTATCCCCGCGACTAGACCCCACTCAGCACGACCCCGCCCAAATCTCCTCCCGCATCCTCCACTGCGCCCCAGCACTCTGTACCACTCGGGCGCACACCCACGCAGCTGCGCTCCACTCCGCCCGTGCACCACAGCCGCTGTGTCCCGTCCCCGGCAGCCTTCGACAATCCCCTATCCCACGCCACCTTCGCCTTGCCACATCCCGCGCCGCCTTACCCCGCCTCGCCCTTCCCTGCTCTGAGGACCTAGGAGAAGGAGCAACCCAGTAGGAGCGCAAGAAGGCTTGTGGCCCTCTCCCCGTGGTGCAACATCTAGGGTCAGGGTTCGAGCCCTGTAGCACCCGGTTTTAAGAACAAAACCAGATACACATCATATGTGAGCCCAGGAAGTCAAATCTCACATATAGCTACAAATAAGGGTAATATCGAAAGACAATGCTCAATATATAATGTACTTAGTATAAAGGATATAACCTTAGACAACAAACAACGGAAAAGACAACTCCGATCTTTGGGTGAAGACTCTAATTTCACAGGGACAACTGACTGGTTGATCACAAGCCTAATTCCTCTAAACTCTAGCAATCTGGTACCCATCCGGGATTTTTATCCAAATATGTGAAAAATAAAGCAAGCGTAAGTGCATATCGTACTCAACAAATATAACATGGGGTTCATGAGGCTCAAAAGACCGACACTGGTTTAACTGTGATTAGCTTTTAATTGTCATCATTTTAGCAAAGGAGTAGCAACAAGTTTATCACAAGCCCATATAAACATAAGATCAGGTAAATATTAATAATGAATAGCATAAACAATTAATCATTAATGAGCATCTTTATCATCAGTGTTCATCATCTATTCCGTAAGGGTTCCAAGGCCGCTCGTGACCGTGAGCACGGCTGATATACTAGTTTTATACTTTGCAGAGGTTGTACACTTTCACTGTGAGTCATGATTTACCCTTTCGCCCAAGGTGATCAGCCTCTTAACCCACTACCAAGGAAGATCGGTAGGGTTCACTATAAAGCCTTTCAAAGGTTCGTATAACAAGTTAGGGCCATTAGATTTACTCGGCAAACAGATGTAGGAACTCCCCTTCCCGATGGCATAATGACACGTAGCCTATACACAAGGGGACAGAGGCTGTCCTATACCCGATTCGGCAAGCCATTCTTACGCCAATAAAGGTAACCTCTAACAAACTAGAAAATGTCCTCATACTGAGCTAAAGCCAGAGCCATATAGCCCTCATAGTTGTACTATAAGTCCTGGATATTCGTTTACAGATAAGTCCTTAGGGAGAGGAATCTAGAGCACCATAAAACAGCCCAATGCTCTAGCCCCCTAGTTCCATGTTGCTAAAAAGCATCTTTTAAAGTTTATTACATATACCATTAGTCAAGTTACAAGATCATGGTTGTAGTTGAGCACTAGCATCATATTACCCAATGCAATACCCCATAGGTATCAAGGCACAAGGTACAAAGTACTAGAAAATCTTTAGTGGTAGTCAAGGTAGATACATGCAGTATGAATTAAATGATTAAAGATGTATAGGACAACAAGGAAGATCCCATGCTATACTTGCCTTTTACTCTTGCTCACATTTTCCTCAGACTTTGTTTCTGGTCATCACCTTCTGATCTTCAGTGCTCATAGAGGGGTTTCGTTCTACTCATAGCAAACATCACGCATAGGCAAATATACAAGAAGCAAACATAGAAAACTAAGAACAATACACCACATGAGAGAAAACAACAAACTGAAAAAGAGCTAGTTGCTACGGTCATGAGATCACAAGAAACGTTGATAACAGAACTACGGTTGAAAAGAAACGGCTACAGGGTTTTGTATTATAAAAGAAAAGAGAAGACTATAAGCTTGATTTATTTTAGTTGACAAAGCCATGGAAAAGTTATTAGTTCAGATTAGACAAATCATAATTTAATTTAAAAACCTGAGTTGAAGCTAATCATATCTGAAAGGATCAAGATGCCCAAGAGGGAGGGGGTGAATTGGGCTAATTCTAAAATTCTTTGCAATAATTAAACCCTGCGGTTAGCCCAATTAACCCCTTTGTGCCTAGAAAGTGTTTCTATTGATCTACCGCACAAAAGTTTAGCAAACTATGTTCCAATCCTACTCTAGCATGGCAATTCTATGAATGTAAATGACAAGAATTGAATTACTCAAAGTAAATGCTCAAAGTAAAGAGAGAAGGAGAAACGCGGCGATGTTTTGCCGAGGTATCGGAGAGTCGCCACTCCCCACTAGTCCTCGTTGGAGCACCCGTGCAAGGGTGTAGCTCCCCCTTGATTCGCGCAAGGATCAAGTGCTCTCTATGGGTTGATTCTTTGACACTCCGTCGTGGTGAATCACCCACAACCGCTCACAACTCGAGTTGGGTCATCCACAAGCTCCGCCGGATGATCACCAAACTCCCAATCGCCACCAAGCCGTCTAGGTGATGGCGATCACCAAGAGTAACAAGCACGAACTCTCACTTGACCACGACAAGCCTAATGAGAAGGGTGGATGCACACTTTGCTACTCTTGCTTTCACTAATGAGGGCTCTCTTTGTGAATCTCAAATCTCAATCACCTCACTAGGACCTTGCTCTTCTTGTCACTCTCAAGGATGTTTCTCAGCTGTTGGAATGAGCAAAAGTACCCCCACACACGAATGGAGGAAGTATTTATACACACGGCTAAAAAACGAACCGTTATGTGCCTCTGTGGGGTGACCGGATGCTCCGGTCATATTGACCGGACGCTCCGGTCATATTGACCGGACGCTCCGGTCAGTTCTCCCTGAACTCTAGTGTTTAAGTTGTGACCGGACGCTGCGGACGCGTCCAATCACGATTTTCCCTCTCTGGAACCTTACTGGAGTCGACCGGACGCTGGGACTCAGCGACCGGTCACTCACCTCTCAGCGTCTGGTCACACCAGATGAAATCACCTTGCTCAAATGAACTGACCGGACTCTACGCCAGCGTCCAGTCAATATTTGACCCTCCATTCACCTCCAACTCTCGATCATACGTGAATGAAGTTTGCTCCAAAGGATCTAAGGGCTTTTTAGGAGCTACCTAGTGCTAGATTTAGCAAGCGTGCACCACACCTAACTCACTAGACTCACCTAGGTCAAGCTACCCGTCCATACCCCCCTTAATAGTACGGCCAAAGGAAAAACAAAGTTCTAAACTACTCTAAGTGTCTCCTCAACACCAAACGATACTTAGAACTAGCCCATCCTTAACCTTGTCGTCTATCCTTTGAAAACCGAAACAATTTCCATCATAGCGGCATGACCACCATGATAGCCTAATCGATCTCCATTACTATGAGCTAACTTAATTGCCTCTGCAAAACACTCGTTAGTCATAGTAATCACGTATTGTCATTAATCACCGAAACTCAACTAGGGGCCTAGATGCTTTCAATCTCCCCCTTTTTGGTGATTGATGACAATACCACCTCGAGTATGTGAAAGAGATGAGGTTTTTAACGTGCTTGGTTCATATAAGCTTTTGACAATAAGAACAAAAGTGTTAGGCAAGCTTATATGACCCAAGCCAACATGATGTACTCAAAAGATATGAAATAAGCAAGAGTACAAGTAATAAAGCTCATTTGCATTGGAGTAAAATGTGGAAGCAAAGCAAATGAGCATAACACAAATAATATGACATATAAATAATTCAAAGTAGAGAGCACACATGTCACATATCACATAAATATCATGATCACATTAATATCATGATTACGATCACACTTAAGTAGTTCAATGCATAATAGTAAACATGAATGCATAATGTATCACATATAAAACTTCAAATGTAATAGATAAGCTATAAGCTAATAGATAGACTCCCCTAAATGTATCACTCCCCCTAAGACTAACATACTCGATCCCTCTTCCCCTTTGGCGTCAAACACCAAAACCTAAGGGTCGGTCGATGGGGCTGCAGTGGATGAGCCGAGCATTGAGGTGCGAGGAGCGAGCTAGAACTGTGTGCCATCATCATCTGATCCTGAGCTCTGAGCAGTCTAACCCTCTGTAGCTGGAAGCGATGCTGAAGCGGTTTGAGTCGAATCTATAACTAGCGCTGCTTGCTCTGATGATGCAACTGAAGAAAGGAAGCGTCTCTATAGTCTCGGTAATAGGTGCAACTGTGGAAGGACCTGGAACATGTAGCTCTGGCAGAGTAGGCTGCCCTATCAACTCACTGAATGAAGCACCAAGGCTCTTGGAAACTAGGGTGAGCACTGACAAACTTTAAGGCGGAGTAAAGCCCGTATGAAGAGGTGTGAACTGTGGGGCTGGCACTGGCGAAGCAAACCACTAGGACACCTGCTTTGTAGGTGAAGAAAACTGTGGCGCTGGTGGTCCCTGACTATGAAGCCCACTGGGCTGGAAAGCTAGAGTCATAGAAGTGGTGGCAGGCTGACTGAGCTGGGGTGAAGGTTGTGGCGGTGGAGCCCCAATAGCTGTGGCAGAACCACCCGAAATAGCGTACTTACGGAGGCGCTCGTCTTCCACCAGACACTAAGCACCCCGAAAGCCACTACTGCGAGCGGTATCCGTCGGACACACCCCGAGGGAGAGCCCGAAAGATCCACATTTTTCCCCAAGGATCCAATAATGAAAACGAGTTACAACACAAGTCCATCTCATACATTTAGAGTTTCTGAAAAAGTACATTATTACAATACCAAATACAGAGTGCGGAATGATAAACAGCGGAATATTAAAAGATAACATCTAGCGATAAGGTAACGAGGATTCCGTCTGAGCCCACCAGAAGAATCCTCCACACAAGGTACTCCTCAAGCATCACCTGCAACAGGGGTAAATAACCCTGAGTACACAATGTACTCGCAAGACTTATCCGATAGTGGGAATACTTTCCCGACTCCAAGGAATATGCTAGGCTTTATGGTTGCTGGTTTTCTTTTAGCCAAAAGCAGTACTAATAGTGAGTCCTTATTGATATATTATTATTATCAGCCGTATTAAGTTTTTATCTAGTCAATCTATATAAGCACCTGTGCTACTTTCAAGCAAGAGTTGAGCAATCGATACTGTTTCTTCTCCTTTTTCACTTCCAGTTCTTACTACGGTGCTAAACCGCAGACAAGCCATACCGGATAACCCGGCGATTCGCGAATCAATGTACCCAGCTGGGTGCCCCGAAGACACACGCCCCGCTTGTACCCCAGGCACAAGCAGGACTAACCCACCACTCTCCTGTCCCGGGTGTCCAGGTCCCCGTCCAAACTTGGACTCCAAGCCCCCGCCTCTGAATCCCGGACTCAGTGCGGCGCAAGGACCTCCACCACCTCCTCTTCCCATCAGTCGGTCCGGAAAGAGCCGGATCCGCGACAAGAGAGCAGCAAGTCTTCTCTGCGCCCATACCCAAGTATGTGCTCGGGACAATAGTCTGTGACTTGCCTAGAGTCATATGCAATGACCGGTCCTTAATCGACACAGACAGGGAAAAAGTGTAACCGAGCTATGCCCTGTTGGCCGCAGGACACAACCCCTCACACCCACCAGTACCAACATCCACATCCCTGTCCGGTCACCATTTTTCCTTTCCAGTATTTCATCATGATATCATAGTGTAATCACCTATTTGCGAGTAACGGCAGGTTACTCACGCTACCGACATCCTGAGCATAGCAGCTACTCGACCTGCACTAGTAGGACTCATGGTGGATATATCTATGCATGTAGTTTCCATAAAATGCCTGTAACGTAAATGCATATCATATAAATATATTCAGTGATCATTTAAAAATAGGGGTTATGCACCGGGGCTTGCCTTGGGCAGGTGCCGAGTCAGCAAAGTCAGTACCAACAGGCTCCTGGTCTCCTTCCTGTGTGAAAAGCTCCTCCTTGTACTCCTCGATCACCTCGTCATACTCCGGATCACCGACGGGTACGAAGTCTACCTGTTCGTGATCTACATGAAATGACGATGCAATGGTTACACTATGACAACAGAAATTCTCAATGCAAAAGTACCTCTATTACATTGCTAAGCGAGGTCTACCCACTAAAGTCTAAGCTACATACCAGTACTACTAACAAGTATGAACGTGTCCTACCTTCTTACGATGACCACGGATATTCATACCCCTAATGCCGGTTTACGATAAAGCAAGGATACTAACTACGTCATTAAACGACTCGTTCAATGATTACCATTTTTACAGCAAGTATATAAATGCCTAAGGAACCTACGGTAACGATTTCAAAGCTAAAGCTATCGTCGGTTTACCACAACAAATCTTGCAATTAAAGATCGATATACCGCTAAGCCTTCTACTTCAAGCTTATGAGCCTACCATCCTAACCACTAATGGGAAACCAACTGCACTACCAGGTAGGCGACATTTTTGCGAACCTAACAAACTTTGTTTCGCTATTTTTGGACAACCATGCAATTTACTACTAATTATTTAAGTCCAGCTCATAACCTAAATAGATAAACAATTTCTAATACCATGAAATAGAGAAAACTGAAACTTCCTTGGCCGGCCCACGACGCGCGGCCCGATCCAACTCGCCATCCCGCCCGAGCGCGACAGCAGCCAGGCGCGCGGCCCACGCGGAGGCGCGGCCCAGATGGCCAGCGGCCCGCGAAGGGAAAAGCCTGCGCGCATCGGTGAATAAGCACGAACACCCCCGACGAACCCGGCATTTGCAACGGCTCTATGGTACTGTTTCACTAGTCTATCGTTTTACACCAGCACCCTCCCACTTCCTCATCTTCACCGCGAGGAAGTCCCTGGCCATCCAGAGCACGCACCGGCGCGCCGGCGCGGCACTGGATGCCAACGACGGCCACCCCGGCCCTCTCCAAGCAAAAATAAAGGGCCGATACTCACCTACGTGCGAACACAAACCACCGGGCGGAGACACAGGCACCGAGACGTCGCAGCGAGCACGGACCACGACGGTGGGCAACCTGCAGGGGCGGCGATGCCGTTCCGGTGAACAACAGCACTGCCGGGACAAAATAAGGAGTGGAAGAGTACCAGCGACTCACCACGGAACTGGAAGACGTGAAGAAGCGATCGGAGGTGGCTCAGGCCAATCCAGCCACGTGCGCGCGATGAGTGCAGCAGAGCACGGCAATGGCACGCCCGCGCCACGGAATGCACTACGGCGGTAGGGTCTAGGATAGGGTGAGCATGGTGACAACCGATGGAAGAGGAAGCTAGTGGTGCGAGGAATTTGACCGAGCTGCTTTGGTGGGGAAGAAAACCGACGGCGCAGCACCTCGGGTCTTAATGGCCTGAGAGCTCGGCCCTTCGAAATTGACGCACAGGACAGGGCTACCGGCTGCAACGAGGGGCGGGAAGGGTTACCGGCTGCCCAACGGAGCTGCGGGCCAGACCAATTGGAACGTGGTGCAACCGCAGCGGTGAATTGGAAAGAGACGCGGCGGCGGCAAAGGGACAACGGAGACAGAGGAAACACCCGGCGCGGCATGGCTCGCCTGCGATCGTCAACGCAAGGTACAGCCGTGCTTGGCCAAGGGGAACCCCAGGGCGTGCTCCCGACAGCCGTCCGCACGGTCGCTGCAGCAAACGACGAGCCCTGGCATGGCACGTCTGCGGCCGGCGCCAGGCAAGGACACGGCGGACGCGACGCCGAGGCGACAGCGCAACGGCAGTTTTCTAAACGCGCAAACGGCCAAGGGTCAACTGAGCGATGCCGAGCGCAGCCGCTAGTGACGCGGACGCGGGACCCCGCCCGACCACGGCCACAGCGGGGGCAGGGCAAGGTAGGCAGAGCACGGCCGGCGGTCCGAGCGCGACGTGTCGGCTGGCGATGCGAGCAGTAGCGAGGCAGAGCGCGCAGGCGGCAGCAGCGAGCAGGTGGTCAGGACGCGCGATACGTGCGCGTGGACGGCGTCGTGAGCGCAGCCGAGCGCGGCAGTGGCTCAGGCCCGCGCGGCACAGCGCGCTGGCAAGTCGACCGGGTGGTGACCGCGCCCAGCGTCCAGCCCGGTGATGTGCACGACTTTTAAAGCAGCTAGAATTTGCGTACGCCATGTCCCAAACGCTAATCTAATTTCTTGATGCGAATAGGAGTACACCTAGCTATCACCATCAGTCGCGACATTGCTCTCCTTCTTAGACCAATTGTTCTACAACTAATGCCGAAGATGGCTTCGTCGACCACTTCAAAAACCGCCGCGGAGGGCGTCGTTTTGAAAGGTTTCGCGTCGAAACCCAAACCCGACCCCCGGGACGTACGCGCTAGCCATCCATGTCATTGACCGCAACTTTTTATCACCATTCCCAAAACGTTTTATAACCTTTAGCGTTAACAATAAGTCGATTAAGGTAAGAAACGCGTTACGTGACCTGAAACATAACCTTTTTCTTTCCCGTTACGTAAAAATGTTTCCAAGCCAAACATGGATTCCATACACCAATGCACAAAATCAGATGCTTACGAAATGTTTCAGCAAAACGTTACAATGTAACACCAGGGTGTTACAAATCTACCCCCCTAAAACAAAATCTCGACCCGAGATTTCATGTGCCTAGTGTGAGAAAAGGTATGGAGTACATTTTGCGCAAAACTAACTATCCGGCCCAGAGAGGAGATGGGGGTAATGCTTTGTTAAGTAGTTCTCTTGCTCCCAGGTGGCTTCGTCCTCTGAATGGTTTTGCCATTGTACCTTGTAAAACTTTATCACCCTGTTCCTAGTCACTCTCTCCTTCTCATCTAAGATTTTTATAGGATGTTCCACGTAGGACAGATCAGGTTGGAGCGGAAGTCCTTCTATTTCCACAGATTCTTCAGGAACTCGTAGGCATTTCTTCAGTTGCGAGACGTGAAATACATTATGAACTGCCGAGAGAATTTCGGGGAGTTGGAGACGATAAGCCACGGGACCACACTGCTGCAACACCTTGTATGGGCCCACATACCGAGGGGCTAACTTGCCATGAACACCAAACCGATGTACCCCTCTCATAGGAGATACCTTGAGATACACATATTCTCCAGCTGCAAATTCTAAAAGCCTTCTTCGCTTGTCTGCGTAAGCCTTCTGTCGACTCTGAGCTGACTTCAAGTGTTCACGAATTATATTTACTTTCTCTCGGGCCTCCTTTATGAAATCAGGCCTGAAGTACCCCCGGTCTCCTACTTCAACCCAATTCAGTGGTGTTCGACACTTCTGTCCATATAAAGCTTCAAATGGTGCCATACGGATACTTTCCTGGTAGCTGTTGTTATAAGAAAATTCGGCCAGCTTCAAACACTGATCCCACTTCTCCGGAAAAGAGATTGTACAAGCCCGCAGCATGTCCTCGAGCACCTGGTTCACCCTCTCAGTTTGGCCGTCCGTCTGTGGGTGGTATGCCGAGCTCCTGAGAAGACGAGTTCCCAAACACTCCTGGAGTTTCTCCCAGAAACGAGAGACGAAAACTGACCCTCTATCAGAGATGATGGTGAGAGGAACTCCATGTAGGGTCACAATCCGATCAAAGTATAACTCCGCATACTTCTTTGCATTGTATCTAGTGTCCACCGGAAGGAAGTGGGCAGACTTGGTGAGACGGTCCACGATGACCCAAATAGAATCAAAACCAGAGGAGGTGCGGGGTAAACCCACAATGAAATCTAGGGAAATATCCTCCCATTTCCAAACAGGAATGGGCAAGGGCTGTAGATATCCAGGAGTACGCATATGATCTGCCTTGACTCTGCCACAAGTGTCACATTCCGCAACGAACTGGGTGATATCTTGCTTCATGTACGACCACCAGTACAGCCTACGCAGATCATGATACATCTTGTTGCTACCAGGGTGGATAGACAGCTTGGAATGATGGGCTTCTTGCAAAACCTTTCTTTTTAGCTCTTCATTGGATGGGACTACCAGTCTATCCTTGTATCTTACGACTCCTTGCTTATCAATGTTAAAATGAGGTCCACGCCCTTCTGCTAGCAACTTCTTGATGTGAGGAATCTCTTCGTGATCTCCCTTCTGTTCCTGAATAATTTGCTCCAGCAATTCTGAGGTTAATGCAATCTGAGCTAGCACCTCAGTGTGGTGGAGTGACAAAGGTATTTCCTCAACCTGATGTGACTTACGACTCAAAGCATCAGCCACCACATTGGCTTTTCCTGGATGATAGTGGACTTCCAAATCATAATCCTTAATCAACTCTAACCATCTCCTTTGCCTCATGTTCAACTCAGACTGAGTGAAAATATACTTAAGGCTCTTATGGTCCGTGAAGATATGCACTTTGTTGCCCAACAAATAATGCCTCCAAATCTTCAGAGAGTGAACTACAGCAGCTAGCTCTAAATCATGGGTAGGGTAGTTCACCTCGTGCTTCTTCAGTTGGCGCGAAGCATAAGCTATCACACGCCCTTCTTGCATAAGCACACACCCCAATCCCGTCTTCGAGGCATCACAGTAAACATCAAAGGGCTTCTCGATATCAGGTTGAGCCAACACAGGAGCAGTGGTCAGAAAAGTCTTCAGGGACTGAAAAGCTTCTTCACAAGCCGGACTCCAAACAAACTTAGCTTCTTTCTGGAGCAGCTTAGTCATGGGCTGGGCTATCTTGGAGAAATCAGGGATGAAACGTCGATAGTATCCAGCTAGCCCAAGGAACTGACGGATTTGGTGCACAGACCTTGGAGACTTCCAATCTACTACATCTTGCACCTTGCTGGGATCCACAGAAACGCCCTCAGGTGTCAACACATGTCCCAAAAACTGCACTCGATCAAGCCAAAACTCGCACTTGCTGAATTTAGCATACAGCTGGTGCTCCCTTAGCCGAGTCAGGATTATCCGGAGGTGACGGGCATGCTCTTCCTCATCCTTGGAGTAGATTAAGATGTCGTCAATGAAAACTACCACAAACTTATCTAGCTCCGGCATAAAAACTGAGTTCATCAGGTACATGAAGAAGGCCGGGGCATTGGTGAGGCCGAAAGACATCACTAGGTATTCATAAAGTCCATACCTAGTAGAGAAAGCCGTCCTTGGTATATCCTGTGGCCTGATCTTGATCTGATGGTAGCCTGACCGGAGGTCTATCTTTGAGAACACCTTGGCACCAGCTAACTGATCAAACAAAGTATCAATGCGGGGCAAGGGATACTTGTTCTTGACCGTTACCGCATTGAGTGGGCGGTAGTCCACACACATCCGCAGTGTACCATCCTTTTTCTTCACGAAAATCGCTGGGCAACCCCATGGGGAAGAACTTGGGCGGATGAAACCCTTGTCCATCAACTCCTCCAGTTGCTTCTTCATTTCTGCTAGTTCTCTTGGGGCCATGCGGTATGGACGTCTGGAGATAGGAGCTGTACCAGGCTCAAGCTCAATGGAGAACTCTACCTCACGGTCCGGTGGCAATCCAGGAAGGTCCGCAGGGAAAACATCTAGGAACTCACATACTACTGGAATGGAGGTAAGATCAGGAACGGCTTCAGCATGGGCAGCAACAGGTAAGACCGGTTCTGAGGGTATGGTGAGAGTCATCCTATCCTCAGAAGACGGAAGCCGTAACTCTACACTTCTTCTTTTCATATCCAATACTACCCCATACACCCACAACCAGTTCATCCCAAGAATAACATCAATGCCTTGCCCAGGCATTATCATGAACTGTAGACGGTAAGTGTGGGTGGCTAATACCAAACTTACTGTTTCCGTACGGGTGTTGATGAACATCTGAGAACCCGCAGTACGGATCTTATAGGCATACGGTATAGCCACAAGTGATAAATTATGCCGCTCTACAAACCCCATGCTCATAAAGGAATGCGATGCGCCAGAATCAAACAACACCAAAGCTGGATGGGATTCGATGGTAAACATACCAGCCATAACTGTCTCCTGATGCACAACCTGCTGAGCATCCGTGAAGTGCACCTGACCGGATCTGCTGGGCACCTTCCTCTTGATGAAAGTCCTCTTAACCAGCCTGGAATTTGCAGATGGCTGAGACGGCTGAGCTATCTGCTGCTGAGGACACTCCCTGGCATAGTGGCCCTCCTTGCCACACTTGAAACAAGCGCCAGGCTTGTTCCCGAATCCCTGACGAGGTGGGACCTGCTGTCCCTGAGTCTGCTGGGGCTGCACCTGCTGCTGAGGTGCCTTGTACTGAGTAGCGGAAGTCTGTGAGGTCTGCTGGGGTGACCGGAACGGAGGCCCGCCGGATGGTTGATAGGACCCCTGCCTCACAATTTGCACCTTCTGAGTATGAGGGTGGCTGGAGGATCTAGCCGCCACCCTCCTCCGCTTCCAATCCGCCTGAGATGCCCGCTGAAAACCCTCAAGAGCAATGGCGGCGTTCATCAGAGCCCCAAAGGTCTAATAGTTCCCCAGGTACAGTTTCTCCTGAAGAACGGGAGTGAGACCACGAAAGAAGCGATCCTTCTTCTTGTCATCTGTGTCCACCTGACTACCAGCATACTGAGCCAAGTGGTTGAACTGATTCACATACTCCATTACCGTCCTGCTCCCCTGACGCAACTCCATGAACTCGGTCACCTTCTGGTGGATAACGCCAGCAGGTATGAAGAACTCGCGGAAGGCGGTGGAGAACTCCTGCCACGTTGCCGGATGACCCGGCAGCTCCGCGGCCAGGAAAGTCTCCCACCAGGCTCCTGCGGACCCCAAAAGCTGCTGGGACGCAAAGTGCACCTTCTGCTCGTTGGCCACTCCGAGCAACCGAAACTTCTGCTCCAACGTGCGAAGCCAGTGCTCCGCCTCCAACGGATCGTCCGACGGCGTGAACGTGGGCGGGTGAGTCTTGAGGAAGTCCTGATAAGAGGACTGCCCCTCAGGACGGCGAGCACCACCCCCATTCCCACCGTTGCCTCTGGGGCCTCCACGGGCGAGACCCACGATGGCCTGTGCCATAACCTCCAAGGCACGAGCAGTCTCCTGTCGAGCAGCGGCTGACTCCCGACGAGCAGCTAACAACTCCACCATGACCTCCGCGGTGGACAGCGGCGGAGGCGGTGGTGGCGGCGGGAAAGGATGAGGAACCAAAGGTGGAACCTCCCGAGCTCCCTCGTTGTCACGCTCAACGGCCCGAGCACTGTCGCCATGGCCCTCATTGGCCGCTCCCGAACTGGTACTCCCACGTCTGGACCTCAGATTCATCTATAAGAAAGACGAACCATTCATTAGGACACCCTTCCGATTAGAATCTAGGGATTAGAGAGATGACAGCACATTTTATTAAAGTATTCATTAAGTTAGTCCTACCCATTTACTACTTTCATTATACGTGAAGGGGAATTCCTAGTGCAAGTAATATGCTATTATATGATGCATGCTTCGACCTATACGTTTACTCAAGCCGGAATATAGCGGCGTTCGTAACAAGTTCGGCACATCGCACACTCACTCTCCGTCTACTAAGCGATTTCTTACGCAACGTAAGTCAGTGTACCTACAGAAAACTGATTAGGTAAAACCAGTGCCGCTATCCTAGGTACACCATATAGCTAGGGCTTATACTTATATAACTTAACTTAATCGCATCCTACTTTTCACAAAACTTTTGTTGGTCAAACTTTTAGTTTTGTAAAAGAGTGAGGAACTCGTGACCATTATTGGCTCTGGTACCAACTGTGGCAGAACCACCCGAAATAGCGTACTTACGGAGGCGCTCGTCTTCCACCAGACACTAAGCACCCCGAAAGCCACTACTGCGAGCGGTATCCGTCGGACACACCCTGAGGGAGAGCCCGAAAGATCCACATTTTTCCCCAAGGATCCAATAATGAAAACGAGTTACAACACAAGTCCATCTCATACATTTAGAGTTTCTGAAAAAGTACATTATTACAATACCAAATACAGAGTGCGGAATGATAAACAGCGGAATATTAAAAGATAACATCTAGCGATAAGGTAACGAGGATTCCGTCTGAGCCCACCAGAAGAATCCTCCACACAAGGTACTCCTCAAGCATCACCTGCAACAGGGGTAAATAACCCTGAGTACACAATGTACTCGCAAGACTTATCCGATAGTGGGAATACTTTCCCGACTCCAAGGAATATGCTAGGCTTTATGGTTGCTGGTTTTCTTTTAGCCAAAAGCAGTACTAATAGTGAGTCCTTATTGATATATTATTATTATCAGCCGTATTAAGTTTTTATCTAGTCAATCTATATAAGCACCTGTGCTACTTTCAAGCAAGAGTTGAGCAATCGATACTGTTTCTTCTCCTTTTTCACTTCCAGTTCTTACTACGGTGCTAAACCGCAGACAAGCCGTACCGGATAACCCGGCGATTCGCGAATCAATGTACCCAGCTGGGTGCCCCGAAGACACACGCCCCGCTTGTACCCCAGGCACAAGCAGGACTAACCCACCACTCTCCTGTCCTGGGTGTCCAGGTCCCCGTCCAAACTTGGACTCCAAGCCCCCGCCTCTGAATCCCGGACTCAGTGCGGCACAAGGACCTCCACCACCTCCTCTTCCCATCAGTCGGTCCGGAAAGAGCCGGATCCGCGACAAGAGAGCAGCAAGTCTTCCCTGCGCCCATACCTAAGTATGTGCTCGGGACAATAGTCTGTGACTTGCCTAGAGTCATATGCAACGACCGGTCCTTAATCGACACAGACAGGGAAAAAGTGTAACCGAGCTATGCCCTGTTGGCCGCAGGACACAACCCCTCACACCCACCAGTACCAACATCCACATCCCTGTCCGGTCACCATTTTTCCTTTCCAGTATTTCATCATGATATCATAGTGTAATCACCTATTTGCGAGTAACGGCAGGTTACTCACGCTACCGACATCCTGAGCATAGCAGCTACTCGACCTGCACTAGTAGGACTCATGGTGGATATATCTATGCATGTAGTTTCCATAAAATGCCTGTAACGTAAATGCATATCATATAAATATATTCAGTGATCATTTAAAAATAGGGGTTATGCACCGGGGCTTGCCTTGGGCAGGTGCCGAGTCAGCAAAGTCAGTACCAACAGGCTCCTGGTCTCCTTCCTGTGTGAAAAGCTCCTCCTCGTACTCCTCGATCACCTCGTCATACTCCGGATCACCGACGGGTACGAAGTCTACCTGTTCGTGATCTACATGAAATGACGATGCAATGGTTACACTATGACAACAGAAATTCTCAATGCAAAAGTACCTCTATTACATTGCTAAGCGAGGTCTACCCACTAAAGTCTAAGCTACATACCAGTACTACTAACAAGTATGAACGTGTCCTACCTTCTTACGATGACCACGGATATTCATACCCCTAATGCCGGTTTACGATAAAGCAAGGATACTAACTACGTCATTAAACGACTCGTTCAATGATTACCATTTTTACAGCAAGTATATAAATGCCTAAGGAACCTACGGTAACGATTTCAAAGCTAAAGCTATCATCGGTTTACCACAACAAATCTTGCAATTAAAGATCGATATACCGCTAAGCCTTCTACTTCAAGCTTATGAGCCTACCATCCTAACCACTAATGGGAAACCAACTGCACTACCAGGTAGGCGACATTTTTGCGAACCTAACAAACTTTGTTTCGCTATTTTTGGACAACCATGCAATTTACTACTAATTATTTAAGTCCAGCTCATAACCTAAATAGATAAACAATTTCTAATACCATGAAATAGAGAAAACTGAAACTTCCTTGGCCGGCCCACGACGCGCGGCCCGATCCAACTCGCCATCCCGCCCGAGCGCGACAGCAGCCAGGCGCGCGGCCCACGCGGAGGCGCGGCCCAGATGGCCAGCGGCCCGCGAAGGGAAAAGCCTGCGCGCATCGGTGAATAAGCACGAACACCCCCGACGAACCCGGCATTTGCAACGGCTCTATGGTACTGTTTCACTAGTCTATCGTTTTACACCAGCACCCTCCCACTTCCTCATCTTCACCGCGAGGAAGTCCCTGGCCATCCAGAGCACGCACCGGCGCGCCGGCGCGGCACTGGACGCCAACGACGGCCACCCCGGCCCTCTCCAAGCAAAAATAAAGGGCCGATACTCACCTACGTGCGAACGCAAACCACCGGGCGGAGACACAGGCACCGAGACATCGCAGCGAGCACGGACCACGACGGTGGGCAACCTACAGGGGCGGCGATGCCGTTCCGGTGAACAACAGCACTGCTGGGACAAAATAAGGAGTGGAAGAGTACCAGCGACTCACCACGGAACTGGAAGACGTGAAGAAGCGATCGGAGGTGGCTCAGGCCAATCCAGCCACGTGCGCGCGATGAGTGCAGCAGAGCACGGCAATGGCACGCCCGCGCCACGGAATGCACTACGGCGGTAGGGTCTAGGATAGGGTGAGCATGGTGACAACCGATGGAAGAGGAAGCTAGTGGTGCGAGGAATTTGACCGAGCTGCTTTGGTGGGGAAGAAAACCGACGGCGCAGCACCTCGGGTCTTAATGGCCCGAGAGCTCGGCCCTTCGAAATTGACGCACAGGATAGGGCTACCGGCTGCAACGAGGGGCGGGAAGGGTTACCGGCTGCCCAACGGAGCTGCGGGCCAGACCAATTGGAACGTGGTGCAACCGCAGCGGTGAATTGGAAAGAGACGCGGCGGCGGCAAAGGGACAACGGAGACAGAGGAAACACCCGGCGCGGCATGGCTCGCCTGCGATCGTCAACGCAAGGTACAGCCGTGCTTGGCCAAGGGGAACCCCAGGGCGTGCTCCCGACAGCCGTCCGCACGGTCGCTGCAGCAAACGACGAGCCCTGGCATGGCACGTCTGCGGCCGGCGCCAGGCAAGGACACGGCGGACGCGACGCCGAGGCGACAGCGCAACGGCAGTTTTCTAAACGCGCAAACGGCCAAGGGTCAACTGAGCGATGCCGAGCGCAGCCGCTAGCGACGCGGACGCGGGACCCCGCCCGACCACGGCCACAGTGGGGGCAGGGCAAGGTAGGCAGAGCACGGCCAACGGTCCGAGCGCGACGCGTCGGCTGGCGATGCGAGCAGCAGCGAGGCAGAGCGCGCAGGCGGCAGCAGCGAGCAGGTGGTTAGGACGCGCGATACGTGCGCGTGGACGGCGTCGTGAGCGCAGCCGAGCGCGGCAGTGGCTCAGGCCCGCGCGGCACAGCGCGCTGGCAAGTCGACCGGGTGGTGACCGCGCCCAGCGTCCAGCCCGGTGATGTGCACGACTTTTAAAGCAGCTAGAATTTGCGTACGCCATGTCCCAAACGCTAATCTAATTTCTTGATGCGAATAGGAGTACACCTAGCTATCACCATCAGTCGCGACATTGCTCTCCTTCTTAGACCAATTGTTCTACAACTAATGCCGAAGATGGCTTCGTCGACCACTTCAAAAACTGCCGCGGAGGGCGTCGTTTTGAAAGGTTTCGCGTCGAAACCCAAACCCGACCCCCGGGACGTACGCGCTAGCCATCCATGTCATTGACCGCAACTTTTTATCACCATTCCCAAAACGTTTTATAACCTTTAGCGTTAACAATAAGTCGATTAAGGTAAGAAACGCGTTACGTGACCTGAAACATAACCTTTTTCTTTCCCGTTACGTAAAAATGTTTCCAAGCCAAACATGGATTCCATACACCAATGCACAAAATCAGATGCTTATGAAATGTTTCAGCAAAACGTTACAATGTAACACCAGGGTGTTACAATAGCTATCACTACATACTGCATAAATCCAAGTAGCTACTGCTGCATGAGAAGCTGCTACTGATGCATGGCCTGCTACTGCTGCTGTATCGCCTACTGCTGCTGTTGGCTCGCCTGATGCTGTCGCTGGAACTCATCCTACCGAGTCTGAAATTGTGCAAATGTAGCAGCGGTCTCCTGAGCCTAGCGAGCATGATCCTGCCTCATCCGCTCAAGTATTGCAAGTAGAGCGGGATCTGTCTGTGGTGCAGGTGGAGCTGAACCGGAGCTACCGGCTTCATGGTCATGTCGTCATGGAGGCATCTGAGGGATAGGCTGGTAGTCATCATCTGAGTTGTCACTAGGGTCGCTCGCGACCATCCCCTCCTGCTGAGCATCTAACTGCTCCTCCTCAGTAGATGCTATGCCCCTTGAAAGCATCTAGGCCCCTAGTTGGATTTCGGTGATTAATGACAATATAAGATTACTATGACTAACGTGTGTTTTGTAAAGGCAATTAAGTTAGGTCATGGTAATGGAGATCAATTGGGCAATCGAGGTGGTCATGCCCCTACGATGGAAATTGTTTCGGTTTCAAAGGATGTACGACAAGGTTAAGGATGACTAGTTCTAAGTGTCGATTGGAGTTGGAGAGACACTTAGAGTAGTTTAGGACTTTGTTTTTCCTTTGGCCGTACTATTATGGGGGGTATGGATGGGTAGCTTGACCTAGGTGAGTCTAGTGAGTTAGGTGTGGTGCATACTTGTTAAAACTAGCACTAGGTAGCTCCTCAATATGCCTAAGATCCTTTGGAGCAAACTTCATTCACATATGATCGAGAGTTGGAAGTGAATGGAGGGTCAAATGCTGACCGGACGCTGGCTTCGGTGCGACTGGACGCTGGCCGCAGGGTCCGGTCAGTTCATTTGATCAAGCAGATTGCGTTCGGTGCGACCGGACGCTAGAGTGGTCAAGTGACCGGACGCTGAGGTCCAGCGTCCGGTCGACTCTAGTAAGGTTCCAGAGAAGGGAATCTGCGACCGGACGCATCCGATCAGTGCTGACCGGACCCTAGGGGTTCAGCGTCCGGTCGAGTACAGTAAGCATCCAGTGAGGGTTTAATGCGACCGAACATGTCCGGTCAGTGGTGATCGGACCCTGCCAGCGTCTGGTCAACACTTTATCACTGGTTTGCGGGTTGAACTGACCGGAGCGTCCGGTCAACATGACCGGAGCGTCCGGTCACCCCGCAGAAGCTCATAATGGTTCGTTTTTCAGGCTGCCTTATAAATAGAAGCTCCACTCGTGTGTGGGGTTACTTTTGCTCATTCCAACAGCTGAGAAACACATTTGTGAGTGCCAAGAAGAGCAAGGTCCTAGTGAGGTGATTGAGATTTGAGAATCCAAGAGAGTAGCCTCATTAGTGAATCAAGAGTAGCAAAGTGTGCATCCACCATTCTCATTAGGCTTCGCGTGATCAAGTGAGAGTTCGTGCTTGTTACTCTTGGTGATAGCCATCACCTAGATGGCTTAGTGGTGATTGGGAGCTTGGTGATCACCCGACGGAGCTTGTGGGTGACCCAACTCAAGTTGTGAGCGGTTTTGGGTGATTCGCTGCGATGGAGTGTCGAAGAATCAACCTGTAGAGAGCACTTGATCCTTGCACGGATTAAGGGGGAGCTACACCCTTGCGCGGGTGCTCCAACGAGGACTAGTGGAGAGTGGCGACTCTCCGATACCTCGGCAAAACATCGCCGTGTTCCTCTATCTCTATTTACTTTGAGCAATTCAATACTTGTTTTTACATTCATAGAATTGCCATGCTAGAGTAAGTTTGGAACATAGGTTGCAAGTCCGTTGTGTGTTAGATCAATAGAAACACTTTTCTAGGCACAATGGGTTAATTGGGCTAACCGTAGGATTTGATTATTGCAAGAAAATTTAAAATTAGCCCAATTCACCCCCCTCTTAGGCATCTTGATCCTTTCAATTGGTATCGGAGCCTCGTGCTCACGTTTTAAGCTTAATCGCTTTGAGCAAGATGTCTCCGGGGATGGACCTCCTCCTATCTTTGAGGGAGATGACTTTCCATATTGGAAAATCCGCATGGAGGCGTACTTAGAAGCTCTAGACGTTGGTATACTTAGAGCCGCCTCACAAGGCTTCCCAAAACCTCGGGATGCTACTAACTTACAAGGCGATGAGGTTAATTATGAAAAGTGGAATGCAAAGGCTCGAAACACCATCTTTAGAGGCCTTTGCAAAGATGTGTTCAATCGCGTAAGGAACCACAAAGACGCCCATGCACTATGGTCGGACGTTTGTGCGCTCCATGAGGGAACCAAGAGTGAGCGTGAGGAAACTCTATCATCTTGTAATTAAAAAGCTAAATTCATTTGAGATGCTTCCCAAAGAAAGTGCTAATGAGATGTATTCACGTTTGAATGTTCTTGTAGAGGAAGTCAATGGGCTTGGACTTACTCAAATGTCATCATCCAACGTTGTGAGAAAGATCTTGAGTGTCCTCCCCATTGACAAATATGGGCATATTGTGACTGTGCTACATCAAGGTGATCTTTCCGCTGCTACACCGACACAAATCTTGGGAAAGATCAATGCTCATGAGATGTACATGCACATCACGCCTACAAGATGGCTCATCCTCTACAAAGAAGAAAGAGAAGGACTTAGCATTCAAAGCTAGCCAAGATAAGGGCAAAGCAAGACTTGAGTATGAGAGCTCAAGTGATGAAGAAGATGATGATGAAAGTCTTGCTCTCATGGTGAAGAAGACTGCCAAGATGCTAAAGAAGCTCAACAAGAGTGGCATCAAGTTCGATGGCAAGAAGAAGAAGTTCTTCACAAGCTTAAGAAGGAAGCCAATCTCCGAGATGGATTGCTACAATTGTGGAGAACTTGGCCATCTAGCTCATCAATGCACAAAGCCCAAGAAAGACAAGTTCAAGAACAAGAACAAGGGCAAGAAAGATGACTCAAGCAATGAAGATGAAGATGAGAAGAAAAAGAACAAGCCATACAAGAAGAGAGATGGCGAAAAGAGGGACTTCTACAAGAAGAAGAAGAGTGGAAAGGCCTACATCGTCGGTGATTGGCTCATGGACATTGATTCATCTAGTGGATCATCCGATGATGATAGTGACAATGAGAAGGTGGCCGCCATTGCTATTGATCTTCCATCTTCACCGCCACCATCGCCATCATCCTCTACACACCTATGCCTTATGGCCAAGGGTGAACACAAGGTAACTAATAATGATGATAGTAGTGATGATGAGCAAGCTAGTGATGGTGATAGCGATGATGATGATTCACCTTCATACGATGATCTTGTCAAAATACTAAGAAAATACACAAAGATCATTAGAAAGAGTAGAGCTAAAAATGAAAAGCTTGATGCTAAAAATGATTCACTCTTAGCAAAATGTGATACATTGGAAAAGACTAATGATGAGCTTAAAGAAACAAATGATGCTATATCATCCAAACTCAAGGAGCTCAAATCTTCTAAAGAGCTTAAAGATAAACATGATAAACTTGAGTGGGTGCACAATGAGCTCATCACTAGCCACAACAAGCTAAAAGATGAATATACAACTCTAAAGATCAATTATGATACTCTTGTTATTGCTCAAGAATTTTTACCAAATGAGCCACATGATGCTACTAACCATGTTGTTAAGATTGATATAGCTACATCATGTGATGATTTAATTGATGTGAGCATTGAGCAAGGATCTAGTGGCAAAGGCAAGAAAGTGGTTGAGTGCAATGACTATGATGAATATGTCAAGCTCAAGAATGCAAATGAAAAGCTCATGAAAGATCTTGAAGAGATGAAAAGCCACAACATCATTAGGCTAGAAATTCTTGATCATGATGAAGAGTTGATCCTTGAGAATGAGAAGCTCAAAGAAGAGAACAAGAAGCTCAAGGAAGAGAAGAACAATGATGTTCTCAAGGAAGAGAATAAGAAGCTCAAGATAGAGAAAGAACATCTCAAGATTGGGTTGAGCAAGTTTGCTAGAGGCAAGCACCTTCAAAGTGAGCTACTCATGAACACCGTCATGAAGATGGATAGAAGTGGCATTGGATATGTGGCAAGTGTAGAGAAGAAGAAGGCTCAAGTTCAACAACAACAATCAAAGCCAAAGCCAAAGCCAAAGAGATGTTTTGAGTGTGGACAAGAAGGCCACTTTGCTCATGAGTGCCAAACTCCACCGCCACAACCCTTGCCCTAGCATGCTAGACCATTTGCTTTCAATGCTCACTACATGATTAGAAAGGATTCTAGTGGAAAGATGAAAGTCATGTTCATAGGACCCCCTAACAAGAATAGGCCTAAGAAGATTTGGGTGGCTAAGTCACTTGTTGAGAAGGTGAAGGGCCCTCAATAAGTTTGGGTTCCTAAAGCTTGAATCTCTTGTGTGTAGGTGAACTACAAGACCAGTGGAAGTCATTGGGTTATTGATAGTGGTTGCACTCAACATATGACCGGTGATCCTCGTATGTTCACCTCACTAGATGAAGAGGTAGATGGACAAGAGAAAATAACTTTTGAAGATAACTCAAAGGGCAAGGTTAAAGGATTGGGCAAAGTGGCAATATCAAATGATCATTCCATCTCCAATGTGCTATATGTTGCTTCATTGAGCTTCAACTTGCTATCCGTTGGACAATTGTGTGATCTTGGCTTCCAATGCTTGTTCACCGAGAAGGATGTTGTTGTATCCAAGGTAGATGATAATCAAGTGATATTCAATGGATTTAGATACAACAACTTATATATAGTGGACTTCACCTCCGAAGATGCAAACTTGAAGACTTGCCTATTCACCAAAACAACACTTGGGTGGCTATGGCATCGAAGACTTGCTCATGTTGGGATGAGCTCACTCAAGAAGCTTATGAAGAATGATTTGGTGAGAGGGTTGAAGGATGTGAAGTTTGAAAAGGACAAGCTTTGTAGTGCATGTCAAGCCGGCAAGCAAGTTGCAAATACCCATCCAACAAAAGCTTTCATGTCAACCACAAGAGTGCTAGAACTCCTTCACATGGATTTATTTGGACCAACAACATACAAGAGTTTGGGAGGAAATCTTTATTGTCTTGTGATTGTTGATGACTATTCAAGGTATACATGGGTATTCTTCCTTCATGACAAATCCAAAGTTGCATCTTGCTTCAAGAAGTTTGCCAAGAGAGCTCAAAATGAATTTGAAGTGAAGCTCAAGAAGATTAGAAGTGATAATGGCAAAGAATTTGACAACACAAACATTGAAACCTATTGTGATGAAGTTGGAATCAAACATGAAGTCTCCACAACTTATACTCCTCAACAAAATGGTGTAGTTGAGAGGAAGAGCCGGACTTTGATCACTCTTGCAAGGACAATGCTAGATGAGTACAACACCCCCGAAGCTCTATGGGCGGAAGCAATCAACACCGCATGTTATGCATCCAACCGCCTATTCCTTCAAAAGTTCCTTGGCAAGACACCTTATGAGTTGCTCAATGGGAAGAAGCCGGACGTCTCCTTTAGGGTGTTTGGTTGCAAATGCTACATCTACAAGAAGCGGCAACACCTAGGGAAGTTCCAAAGACGTTGTGATATTGGTTTTCTTGTTGGTTACTCATCAAAGTCCAAAGCATATAGAGTATTTAATCATGCCACCGGCTTGGTTGAAGAAACATATGATGTGGAATTTGATGAATCTAACGGCTCCCAAGGAGCACATGAGAATCTTGATGATGTATATGATAAACCATTGATGGAGGCTATGAAGAATATTCCGGTGAGAGACATCAAGCCAAAAGATGATGAAGATGATGTACAAGTCATTGATCAACCTTCTTCATCAAGTGTGCCACAAGATGGTGAAAAAGACGGGAGAGTAGAAAATGAAGATACTCATATCTCCCATGAGCAAATGGTGGTACAAGCATAAGATGTTGATGCTCCACAACCTCCTCCTCAAGTGGTCAATAGAAGAAATACACCTCTCCTACAAGATCATCCACAAGATCTCATCATAGGGAGTCCATCAAAGGGTGTAATGACTCGATCTCAAAAACTTACTTCATTTATTGCTCATCACTCTTTTGTCTCTTGCTATGAGCCTACCAAGGTAGAAGAAGCTCTCAAAGATCTGGATTAGATCAATGCCATGCATGAAGAGTTGAACAACTTCACCCGCAATGAAGTTTGGACTCTTGAAGAGCGACCAAAAGGTGCAAGAGTCATTGGAACAAAGTGGGTGTTCCGTAACAAGCAAGATGATCAAGGTGTTGTTGTGAGGAACAAGGCAAGACTAGTTGCAAAGGGGTTCTCTCAAGTTGAAGGTTTGGATTTTGGAGAGACCTTTGCACCGGTTGCAAGATTAGAAGCCATCCGTATCCTACTTGCATATGCATCACATCATGAAATGAAACTATATCAAATGGATGTGAAAAGTGCATTTTTTAAATGGTTTTATTAATGAACTAGTCTATGTTGATCAACCTCCCGGGTTTGAAGACCCTAGATATCCTAATCATGTTTATAGGTTGTCCAAGGCACTATATGGGCTTAAGCAAGCCCCAAGAGCTTGGTATGAGCGCCTTCGGGACTTCCTCATTGAGAAGGGCTTCACCATTGGGAAGGTCGACACCACACTATTCACCAAGAAGCTTGATGGGCATATCTTCATTTGTCAAGTATATGTTGATGATATCATCTTTGGATCATCAAATGAAGACTCATGCAAAGAATTTGGTGAATTGATGTCGAAGGAGTTCGAGATGTCAATGATTGGTGAGCTTACATTCTTTCTTGGTTTTCAAGTCAAGCAAATGAAAGAAGGCATCTTCATCTCTCAAGAGAAATACACAAAAGATCTTCTCAAGAGATTCAAGATGGATGAATGTAAGCCAATCAAGATACCAATGCCTACCAATGGACATCTCAACCTAGATGAGGGAGGTAACCCGGTTGATCAAACTCTCTACCATTCCATGATTGGTAACTTGTTATATTTAACCGCATCTAGGCCCGACATCATGTTTAGTGTGTGTATGTGTGCTAGATTTCAAGCTAATCCTAAGGAAACACATTTAATTGACGTAAAAAGAATCCTTAGGTATCTTAAGCACACACCAAGCATTGGCCTTTGGTATCCCAAAGGAGCTATATTTGAATTAGTTGACTATTCCGATTCGGATTATGCCGGTTGCAAAGTTGATAGAAAGAGCACATCCGGAGGGTGCCATTTGCTTGGTAGATCACTTGTGTCTTGGTCCTCCAAGAAACAAAATAGTGTGGCTTTGTCCACCGCTGAAGCAGAATACATTGCCACGGGTGCTTGTTGTGCACAAATATTATACATGAAACAAACTTTGCTAGACTATGGTGTAGTTCTAGAAAAGGTACCTCTTTTGTGCGACAATGAAAGTGCGGTAAAACTTGCAAATAATCTGGTTCAACACTCTCAACCAAGCACATAGATATCCGCCATCACTTTCTAAGAGATCATGTTGCTAAAAATGATATATCACTAGAAGGTGTAAGAACCGAAGATCAATTAGCGGATATCTTCACTAAACCGCTAGATGAGGCTACATTTTGTAGATTGCGGAATGAGCTCAATGTGCTTGACTTTAGCAACTTCACTAAAAATTGAGCTTGTGTTGTCCCTTGCATTCATTGTAATATACAACATGTTTAACGCTTTATAATGCATATAGGGCTTGTCTAACATGGTTAAGATAACCGCCAAAAAGCGTGTGAAGAAGCTTAACCTTGGATCAAACTTGACAAGCAACTAGATTTACTTACAAGTATTGCGTATGCATGGATGTTGTTTTGTCGTTTTGTTCCATTTGCCCTCTTATTGCCTATTTTCTTAAAAAGAATTATAGCCTAAGGCAAAATATTTTGAAAAATATGAGGGTTTGAGAGAGGTCACTCACATCAGTCCCAATTGGTGTTTATTTGGATCTTATTCAAGTTGGGACTTGATTGGGAACAGGCAGCACGGAGGATCATTGAAGATTTGCTAGAAAAGAGTGATCGGACACTGCACCGGACTCTGTAGTCCAGCGTCCGGTCAGTTCACAGGAGGTGAACAGAAGCTGAAGGAGTGTCCGGACTCTGCGTTCATGCGTCCGGTCAGAAAGGGTTCCAGCGTCCGGTCGATCTATATGGTGTTGAAGGCAACTGACTGGACTCTGGCTGCGTCCGGTCATGGACCACCGAACGCGTCCGGTTGTGATTCCAAAGGAATTGGACCTCTCTGGAATCAACTGGATGCTGGGTGGTAGCGTCCGGTCGCTACCACCGGAGCGTCCGGTCAGTAGATCTCGTGCGGCTTTAGGACTCTTTATCTGTTTCCTTTCTTGTCACGTCGGGGGACCTATTTAATCGCGCGAGCCGTACCGTTTCCTTGACCTATTCCACCGCCGCCATAGCTGCCGCCAGCCAGTGCGCCCGCAGCTGCCGTCTCCAGTCGCACCAGCTCACCGCCCCAATGCTTCTGTGCCTCCACCGCCGCCACGTCCGCACAGCTCTTCCCCGCACCAGCTCACTGCGCCAACGCTAGCCCTCGCTCACGCCGTAGCCCGCCAGTGCTCAAGCCGCTGACTGTTCCCGCGCCGCTAGCGCCCTGTCCAGAGCCGCGGCTATGCCCGCTGCTCTCCGGTAAGGCCATGCCCTAGCATCCTCTTCGCTTGATCTAGATCGTTTTCAATGCATTGACCTAAATTGCAACCAGGGCCATCAATTCACCGCTCAACCCTAACCCTAGCCGGTTCCGAAGGTTCCCCGCGTGACGTCTCTTCTCATCTCGGATCGTCGGTTCATCAGGTAGCAAGCCAGTCGCTTCTATTTCGTACCTACATTGCTTGTTCTCATAGGGTTTCGCATCTTTTAGATATATCGTATTTACTTGTATATCCATCTATTCCATCGTGCAGCGAGTCAGTGCCGTTGAGGTGATAGGTGCAGTTGTCAGTTAACTCGGAGCCAAGCTCGCGAGTACGGATTGAGGCCAAGCCTCGAAAGTGTCAGTGGACAGTTGATCTTGTCAGCGGCAGTTTTTCTCTTGTCAGATCAGATGGCTCACACCAAGAACGTTGGTGGTGGTCCAGGAGATGACGATCGGAGGCCCCCGCCTCGCCAGCCTGTAGGACCTAAAGGCAAGGCGACGAAGCAGGTTACATCTAAGAAGCACAAGTACCCCGACGCAGAGACAGCGAGAGCAGCAGCAGTCGCTGAGGCCGCAGAGCGTGCCGAGAGAGGAGGTGCTCACAGTGGTGTTGTCATTGTAGATCAGTAGCTTACACCAGCATAGAGGGCAATAGTTGAGGAGGCTGAGCGTCTTCATGGTGGTCCACCTGGGACTGTCATGATGGCAGGACGTCGTCTGGCTATTGAGGAGCCTCAGCCTCAGGGGGAGTCCCAGTAGGAGCCACAGCAGCAGCCCCCACCAGCAGAGCCTCAGCTAGCTTAGGAGACTCAGGAGGGCCAGCAGGCCGAGGAGGCTGAGGAGACCGAGCAGGCACCCTAGCCACAGCTACGCCGCTCTGGTCGTACTAGTGTACCAGTCCCACCGAGGCCAGCTACTCAGCGCAGGGGATTGCGTCCACTGCCTAGACCACAGGGTCCGCCTCTAGTGGTACATCTTGACTTGAGGGCCGCCATGGCCAAGCAGGTTCGGCAGCTGAGGTTTGTAGAGTTTGAGGTGTGGTTTCCTCCGAGGAGGGATGAGAGAGCAGCAGAGGGCTTCTATACACCGCTCCAGGAGGACTTCTATAATGCATATATGAATAGTGGGGTAGTCTTCCGATCTCAGAGAGTCTGCAGTATTGAGGCTATTGTAGCAGCAGCTAGAGAGCATATTCGCCCCTACTTATCATATTTGCCAAGGCTGACAGATCTAATTGGCCAGACATGATTGTATGTACCATCTTGGGTTCGGCAGTTCTATGCTTCGCTCTACGTTGACCTGCATCATAACTTCATACACTTTGCATTCAGAGGCAGAGACTACAGGGTGATGAGTTTTAGGGCCAGAGAGATACTGAGGCTACAGGAGCAGCCTATCAGGTTACATGAGGTGTGTTATGGATAGCAAGAGCCTCCCAGGCATCCTCATGGTGGTATGGTGCCCCCTACAGATCTTGTGCGCCATTGCTTCAAGGAGCCTTTTGGTGAGGGGTCGAGGAGGAACCCCAGTGATCTTACTCCTACAGCTCAAGTGCTAGAGGCTATCATTAGGAGGACACTACTTCCTAGGTTGGGATACAGAGAGGGCTTGACTCTCCTCTAGCTTTGGCTCCTCAACGCCCTGATGCAGCAGACCGTGTTCGACATTTGGGACCTCCTTCTATCAGAGATGGAGGATACTATAACTGAGGGCTTCAAGGGTCGCAGGTAGCTTCCATATGCACATTGGATCACATTCCTGATGCTTAAGGCTGTGCAAGTTAGGACCCTAGAGATGGTTGCCGAGTACAGAGGTGCCACCATAGAGTTTCCAGCTTATAACATGGCACAGAGGATCAGGCATAGCACACCACAGGCACCCACTCAGCCTAGCCGTCATCCAGATGTTCCAGAGTCAGCAGCTCAGCAGGACAAGATTATCAGAGGCATAGCCGCTACTGAGGAGGAGCAACTTGAGGCACAGCAGGAGGTGACAGAGTCTAGTGACAGTTCGGATGATGACTATCTACTGATTCCTCATATGCCTCCACGCAGACATGATGCAGAGGCCGACAGTTCCAGCTCAGCTCCACCTGCACCGCAGACGGACCCCACCTTGATTGCCATTCTTGAGCAGATGCAACAAGATTAGGCACGACAGGCTCAGGAGACCGCTGCCAACTTTACACAGTTTCAGGCTCATTAGGACGAGTTCCAGTGGCAGCAGCAGCTCCTTCAGCAGCAGCAGCAGCAGATGCATCAGCAGCAGTTACTCATGCAGCAGCTCTCCAGGAGTCTTGGAGCATCCTTCAGCGAGTTGACAGGCATGCCTACACCACCACATATGCATGCCGCCGGTCCTTCTACAGCAGCTCCAGTCATCATGACTACTCAACGGCTCCCGTCTTCTGTCGCATCTTCAGATCCTACGACAGACGTACCAGCAGCATCATAGGCAGCACCTGCCCCAGCTCATACCTAGACCACTTCAGCGATGCTTCCAGCCATAGAGGGTCAGTCAGTACAGAGCTCAGGGTCAGATGATGATGGCGCCCAGTTTTAGCTTGCCCCTCGTACCTCAACGCCTGGCTTGTCCGCTGTAGCCTCGCCGACCGACCCTTAGGTTTTGGTGTTTGACACCAAAGGGGGAGAGGGTTCAAGTATGTAGACTCAGGGGAGCGATGTTTAGGGGGAGCCTAGTTACCTACTAGTCTATTATATACATTTGGAGTTTTATTTGTGTGATACACTATTACTATTATGCATTCGTGTGTTACTTTTATGCATACTATTATATCTATGTGATAGTGATATCTACGTGATTGTGATATATGACATGTGTGCTCTCTACTTTGAATTCCTTTATATGTCATATCATTTGTGTTATGCTCATTTGCCTTTGCTTCCGCGTTAATACTCCGATGCAAATGAGCTTTATTACTTGTACTCATGCTTATTGAATATCCTTTGAGTACATTGTGTTGGCTTGGGTCATATAAGCTTGCCTAACTCTTTTGTTCTTAATGACAAAAGCTTATATAAACCAAGCCCGTCAAAAACCTCACTCTTTCACATACTCGAGGTGGTATTGTCATCAATCACCAAAAAGGGGGAGATTGAAAGCATCTAGGCCCCTAGTTGGATTTCGGTGATTAATGACAATATAAGATTACTATGACTAACATGTGTTTTGCAGAGGCAATTAAGTTAGGTCATGGTAATGGAGATCGATTGGGCAATCGAGGTGGTCATGCCCCTACGATGGAAATTGTTTTGGTTTCAAAGGATGGATGACAAGGTTAAGGATGACTAGTTCTAAGTGTCGATTGGAGTTGGAGAGACACTTAGAGTAGTTTAGGACTTTGTTTTTCCTTTGGCCGTACTATTAAGGGGGGTATGGACGGGTAGCTTGACCTAGGTGAGTCTAGTGAGTTAGGTGTGGTGCACACTTGTTAAAACTAGCACTAGGTAGCTCCTCAATATGCCTAAGATCCTTTGGAGCAAACTTCATTCACATATGATCGAGAGTTGGAAGTAAATGGAGGGTCAAATGCTGACCGAACGCTGGCTCCGGTGCGACCGGACGCTGGCCGCAGGGTTCGGTCAGTTTATTTGATCAAGCAGATTGCGTTCGGTGCGACCGGACGCTGGAGTGGTCAAGTGACCGGACGCTGAGGTCCAGTGTCCGATCGACTCTAGTAAGGTTTCAGAGAAGTGAATCTGCGACCGGACGCGTCCGGTCAGTGCTGACTGGACCCTGGGGGTTCAGCGTCCGGCCGAGTACAGTAAGCATCCAGTGAGGGTTTAATGCGACCGGACACGTCCAGTCAGTGGTGATCGGACCCTGCCAGCGTCCGGTCAACACTTTATCACTAGTTTGCGGGTTGAACTGACCAGAGCGTCCGGTCAACAGGACCGGAGCGTCCAGTCACCCCGTAGAAGCTCATAACGGTTCGTTTTTTAGGCTGCCTTATAAATAGAAGCTCCACTCGTGTGTGGAGTTACTTTTGCTCATTCCAACAGCTGAGAAACACGTTTGTGAGTGCCAAGAAGAGCAAGGTCCTAGTGAGGTGATTGAGATTTGAGAATCCAAGAGAGTAGCCTCATTAGTGAATCAAGAGTAGCAAAGTGTGCATCCACCGTTCTCATTAGGCTTCGTGTGGTCAAGTGAGAGTTCGTGCTTGTTACTCTTGGTGATCACCATCACCTAGATGGCTTGGTGGTGATTGGGAGCTTGGTGATCACCCGGCGGAGCTTGTGGATGACCCAATTCAAGTTGTGAGCGGTTTTGGATGATTCGCCGCGACGGAGTGTCGAAGAATCAACCCGTAGAGAGCACTTGATCCTTGCGCGGATCAAGGGGGAGCTACACCCTTGCGTGGGTGCTCCAATGAGGACTAGTGGAGAGTGGCGACTCTCCGATACCTCGGCAAAACATTGCCGCGTTCCTCTCTCTCTATTTACTTTGAGCATTTACTTTGAGCATTTACTTTGAGCAATTCAATACTTGTTTTTACATTCATAGAATTGCCATGCTAGAGTAAGTTTGGAACATAGGTTGCAAGTCCATTGTGCGTTAGATCAATAGAAACACTTTTCTAGGCACAAGGGGTTAATTGGGCTAACCGTAGGATTTGATTATTGCAAGAAAATTTAGAATTAGCCCAATTCACCCCCCTCTTGGACATCTTGATCCTTTCACCCCTGATGGTCTCATCCTGCTGGGCTGTAGTCTCTAGCACCTCTAGATGATGGCGCGACTGGTTAGGAGTCCTCACTGCACTATGGCGGATCATCTGAGTCATGTTGTATGCAGAGAACTCTGTAGTAGCACCACTATACTCTGCCAGCATCTCAGGTGTCCTCACAATAACTGCTCTATGGATCAAGAATGTAATCCAGTGAGTATATGGTAGCTGCCAGTGACCCCTGAACCCATCTAGAATAGTATCCTCCATCTCTGATAGAAGGAGATCCCAAATGTCAAACACAGTCTGCTGCATCAGAGAGTTTAGTAGCCATAGCTGTATGCGAGTCAAGCCCTCATGATACCCCATCCTCAGAAGCAGTGTCCTCCTCATAATAGCATCAAGCACTCTAGCAGTAGGAGTGAGATCACTGGGTGTCCTGCTCGACCCCTCGCCAAAAGGCTCTATGAAGCAATGGCGGACTAGATCTGTAGGGGGCATAAGACCGCTATGAGGGTGTCTAGGAGGCGCTGTCTGTCCATAGCAAACCTCATGTAGCTAGATGGGCTGCTCCTAAAGTCTAAGTATCTCTCTGACCCTAGAGCTCATCAGCCTATAATATCTGTCTCTAAAAGCAAAGTGAATGAATTTGTGCAGCGGGTCAATCCAAAGTGTAGCATAAAACTCACGGACCCAAGATGGAATATATAAGCCTGTCCATCCAAGTAAATCTGTTAGCCCTAACAGGTAAGATAGGAAAGGGCGAATATGCTCTCCAGCTGCTGCTATAATGGACTCAATACTGCACACCCACTGAGATCTGAATACTGCCCCACTGTTAAGATATGCATTATAAAAACCTTCCTGCAGTGGTGTGTAAAAGGCCTCTGAAGCTCGACCATCCCTCCTCAGCAGGAACCACTGCTCAAAGTCCACAAATCTAAGCTACTGCACCTGTTTGGCCATGGTGGCCCTCAAATCTAGATGAGTCACTAGAGGCGGACCCTGTGGTCTAGGAGGTGGACGAAAACCGCTCCGCTGTGTCTCTGGCCTTGGTGTGACTGGAGCATAGGTACGACCAGAGCGGTGAAGCTGTGGCTGAGGTGCCTGCTCTATCTCCTCGGCCTGCTCTCTCTCCTGAGTCTACTTTGCTGGCTATGGCTGCTGCTATGACTCCCCCTAAGACTGACTCTCATCAATAGCCACACGCCGTCCTCCAACCATGACAGTCCCAGCTGGACCACCATGACGGCGCTCAACCTGCTCAAGTGCAGCCCTCGTAGTTGGAGAAAGCTGATCTACAATAACAATACCACTCTGAGTACCTCATCTCTCTGTGCACTCTGCGGCCTCTGCAACTGCAGCTGCTCTCGCTATATCTACATTAGGGTACTTGCGCTTCCTCGTTGCTAGCTTCTTTACCGCCTTGCCTTTTGTATCTGTAGGCAGGCGAGGCGAGGGCCTCAGATCCTCGTCACCAGGACCTCCTCTGACATTCTTGACACGAGCTATCTGATGGATCTGAAAAGAATAACTGCCGCTGACAAAGATCAACTGCCAACTATCACTTCTAAGGCTTGGCCTCGATCCGTACTCACGAGCTTAGCCCCAAGTTGACTAACAACTGCCAATGAGACCTCAAAAACACTGACTCACTGCATGTTAAAATAGATCAGATTTATAAATAATTACAACATATCTAGAGATACGAAACCCTAAGAAGCAAGTAATAGATATGAAATTGGAAATGAGGGCTTGCTACCCTCACGAATCGGTGAACCGAAGAATAAGGAACGGATCGGGGAACCACCAGATTGGCACTATGAAGCTAGGGTTCCGGCGAAGTGCTGCAACAGCCGAGAAGATGTAGGGCAGTGGATTAGGGCATGGCATGGAGCAATGTGGCACTGGTGCTTGGCTATGGTGAGGGTGGCGCTAGGGCACGAGCTCGACGACGTTAGGGCAGGGGCTCGGCGGCGCTAGGGTAGAGGCGCGGGCACTGCGGCGGTGCTGCGGTTGAGGCACGAACTAGAGGCGACGCGCTGGAGCGGCTATGCGCGGGCACAATGGTGAGGGCGCGGGGTAGGGCGGCACGGCGCGGGAGCTGGCCAGCGCAGCGAGCTTGCTGCGCGGCTAGGGCTTTGCGTGGCGTGGTGGCTAGGGAAAACGGCGATGTCGGCACTGGTGCAGTTGAGGGATTAGGTCACGGCGCGTACGACAGTTATATGGTGGTTCCCCGCAAGACAAAAAGGAAACAGAGAAGATGTCCTGAATCCGCATGATTTCTACTGACCGGACGCTCAGGTGGCAATGACCGGACGCTGCCACCCAGAGTCCGGTCGATTCCAGAGAGGTCCAAAACCCCTAGAATCATGACCGGATGCGTCCGGTGAACCCCGACCGGACACAGCCCAAGTTCGGTCCACACTGCCTTGATTGCCTTCGCCTGATCGGACGCTGAACCACCATCTGACTGGACACTAAATAGTAGAGTCCAGTCACTCCATCGCAGTAGGTTCACCTCCTATGAACTGACCGGACGCTGGACTTCAGAGTCTGGTGCAGCGTCCGGTCACTCTTTTTCCAGCAAATCTTCAAAGTCCTTCGTGTTGCCTGTTCCCAATCATGTCCCAACATGAATAAGATCCAAATAAACACCGATTGGGACTGATATGTGTGACCTCTCTCAAACCCTCATATTTTTCAAAATATTTTGCCTCAGGCTATAATTCTTTTTAAGAAAATAGGCAATAAGAGGGCAATTGAAGAAAAACGACAAAGCAACATTCATACATATGCAATGCAATACTTGAAAGTAAATCTAGTTGCTTGTCAAGTTTGATCCAAGGTTAAGCTTCTTCACACGATTTACGGCGGTTATCTTAACCATGTTAGACAAGCCCTAAGTGCATTACCATAAAGTAAACATGTTGTATATTACAATGCAATACAAAGGATAACACAAGCTCAATTTTTAGTGAAGTTACTAAAATCAAGAACATTGAGCTCATTCCGCAATCGACAAAAAGTCACCTCATCTAGCGGTTTAGTAAAGATATCCGCCAATTGATCCTCGGTCCTTACACCTTCTAATGAAATATCATTCTTTGCAACATGATCTCTAAGAAAGTGATGGCGGATATCTATGTGCTTGGTGCGAGAGTGTTGAACCGGATTATTTGCAAGTTTTACCGCACTTTTATTGTTGCACAAAAGAGGTACTTTTTCTACAACTACACCATAGTCTAGCAAAGTTTGTTTCATATAAAGTATTTGTGCACAACAAGCACCCGCGGCAATGTATTCCGCTTCGGCGGTGGACAAAGCCACACTATTTTGTTTCTTGGAGGACCAAGACACAAGTGATCTACCAAGCAAATGGCACCCTCCGGATGTGCTTTTTCTATCCACTTTGCAACAGGCATAATCCGAATCAGAATAGCCAACTAATTCAAATATAGCTCCTTTGGGATACCAAAGACCAATGCTTGGTGTGTGCTTAAGATACCTAAGGATTCTTTTAATGGCAATCAAATGAGTTTCCTTAGGATTAGCTTGAAATCTAGCACACATACACACACTAAATATGATGTCGGGTCTAGATGCAGTTAAATATAACAAGCTACCAATCATAGAGCGGTAGAGAGTTTGATCAACCGTGTTACCTCCCTCATCTAGGTCGAGATGTCCATTAGTTGGCATTGGTGTCTTGATTGGCTTACATTCATCCATCTTGAATCTCTTGAGAAGATCATTTGTACATTTCTCTTGAGAGATGAAAATCCCTTCTCTCATTTGTTTGACTTGAAAACCAAGAAAGAATGTAAGCTCTCCAATCATTGACATCTCGAACTCCTTCGACATCAATTCACCAAACTTTTGCAAGAATCTTTATTTGATGATCCAAAGATAATATCATCAACATACACTTGACAAATAAAGATATGTCCATCAAGCTTCTTGGTGAATAGTGTGGTGTCAACCTTCCCAATGGTGAAGCCCTTCTCAATGAGGAAATCCTAAAGGTGCTCATACCAAGCTCTTGGGGCTTGCTTAAGCCCATATAGCGCCTTGGACAACCTATAAACATGATTAGGATATCTAGGGTCTTCAAACCTGGGAGGTTGATCAACATAGACTAGTTCATTAATAAAGCCATTTAAAAATGCACTTTTCACATCCATTTGATATAGTTTCATTTTATGATGTGATGCATATGCAAGGAGGATACGGATGGCTTCTAGTCTTGCAACCGGTGCAAAGGTCTCTCCAAAATCCAAACCTTCAACTTGAGAGAACCCCTTTGCTACTAGTCTTGCCTTGTTCCTCACAACAACGCCTTGATCATCTTGCTTGTTACGGAACACCCACTTTGTTCCGATGACTCTTGCACCTGATGGTCGCTCTTCAAGAGTCCACACTTCATTGCGGGTGAAGTTGTTCAACTCTTCATGCATGGCGTTTATCCAATCCAGATCTTGAAGAGCTTCTTCTACCTTAGTAGGCTTAAAGCAAGAGACAAAAGAGTGATGTTTAATAAATGAAGCAAGCTTTTGTGAGCGTGTCATTACTCCCTTTGATGGACTCCCTATGATGAGATCTTGTGGATGAGTTTGAAGTAGAGGTGAATTTCTTCTATCAACCACTTGGGGAGAGGTTATGGAGCATCAACATCTTGTGCTTGTACCACCATTTGCTCATGGGAGACATGAGTGTCTTCATTTTCTACTCTCCCATCTTTTTCACCATCTTGTGGTACACTTGATGAAGAAGGTGGATTGATCACTTGTACATCATCTTCATCATCATTAGGCTTGATGTCTCCAACCAGAATATTCTTCATGGCCTCCCTCAATGATTCATCACCTACATCATCAAGAGTTTTCTAGCATAATAGTGTTGTGGCTTTTGATCTCTTCAAGATCTTTTTGGAGCTTTTTATTGTCATCCTTGAGCTTGACAAACTCATCATAATCTTCAGTCTCAACCACTTGCTTGCCCTTGCTACTAGAACTTTGCTCAATGCTCTCAATGATCAAATCATCACATGATGTAGCTATATCAATCTTAACAACATTGTTAGTAGCATCATGTGGGTCATTGGATAAATATTCTTGAGCAATGACAAGATTATCATGATTAATCTTAAGAGTAGTATATTCTTCTTTTAGCATGTTGCGGCTAGTGATGAGCTCATTGTGGATCCTCTCAAGTGTATCATGTTTATCTTTAAGCTCTTTCTTAGAAGATTTGAGCTCCTTGAGTTTGGATGTTATAGCATCATTTGCTTCTCTAAGCTCAACACTAGCCTTTTCCGCTACATCACATTTAGCTAAAAGAGAATCATTCTTAGCTTCTAGCTTGTCATTCTTAGCTCTAGTCTTTCTAATGATCTTAGTATATTGATTTAGCAATTTGACAAGATCATCATAAGAAGGTGATTTATATTCATCATCATCACTATCACTATCATCATTGCTAGCATTTTCATCACCACTACTATCATCATCATTTGGTACCTTGCGTTCACCTTTGGCCATAAGGCATAGGTGTGTAGAGGATGATGAAGGTGGTGTCGGTGAAGATGATGAAGAGTCAATCACAATGGCGGCCACTTTCTCATTATCACTATCATCATCGGATGAGCAACTAGATGAATCAATGTCCGTGAGCCAATCACCAACGATGTATGCCTTCCCATTCTTCTTCTTCTTGTGGAAGTCCTTCTTCTTACCATCTTTCTTCTTGTATGGCTTATTCTTCTTCTTCTCATCTTCATCTTCATTGCTAGAATCATCTTTCTTGCCCTTGTACTTGTTCTTGAACTTGTCTTTCTTGGGCTTGGTGTATTGGTGTGCTAGATAACCAAGTTCTCCACAATTGTAGCAATCCATCTCCAAGATTGGCTTCCTTCTAGAGCTAGTGAAGACCTTCTTTTTCTTGCCATCAAACTTGATGCCACTCTTGTTAAGCTTCTTTAGCATCTTGGCAGTTCTTCTCACCATGAGAGCAAGACTTGCATCATCAATTTCATCATCACTTGAGCTCTCATACTCAAGCCTTGCTTTGCCCTTCTCTTGGCTAGCTTTGAATGCCAAGTCTTTTTCTTTCTTCTTGGTAGAGGATGAGCCATCTTGTGGCGTGATATGCATGTACATTTCATGAGCATTGATCTTTCCCAAGATTTGTGTTGGTGTAGCGGTGGAAAGATTACCTTGATGAAGCACAGTCACAATATGCCCTATTTTTCAATGGGGAGGACACTCAAATTTTTTCTTACAACATCGGATGGTTGCATTTGAGTGAGTCCAAGCCCATTGACTTCCTCTACAAGAACATTCAAACATGAGTACATCTCATTAGCACATTCTTTAGGAAGCATCTCAAAAGAGTTAAGCTTTTTCATGACGAGATGATAGCGTTCCTCACGCTCACTCTTTGTTCCCTCATGGAGCGCACAAACGTCTGACCATAGTGCATGGGTGTCCTTGTGGTTCATCACCCGGTTAAACAGATCTTTGCAAAGGCATCTAAAGATGGTGTTTTGAGCCTTTGTATTCTATTTCTCGTAATTCACCTCATCGCCTTGTAGGTGTGTAGCGTCCCGAGGTTTTGGGAAGCCTTGTGAGGCAGCTCTAAGTATTCCAACATCTAGAGCTTTTAAGTATGCCTCCATGCGGATTTTCCAATAAGGAAAATCATCCCCCTCAAAGATAGGAAGAGGTCCATCTCCGTGAGACATCTTTCTCTAGGCGGTTAAGCCTAAAAACGTGAGCACGAGGCTCTGATACCAATTGAAAGGATCAAGATGTCCAAGAGGGGGGGGGGGTGAATTGGGCTAATTCTAAAATTCTTTGCAATAATTAAACCCTGTGGTTAGCCCAATTAACCCCTTGTGCCTAGAAAGTGTTTCTATTGATCTGCCGCACAAAAGTTTAGCAACCTATATTCCAATCCTACTCTAGCATGGCAATTCTATGAATGTAAATGACAAGAATTGAATTGCTCAAAGTAAAGAGACAAGGAGGAGCGCGGCGATGTTTTGCCGAGGTATCAGAGAGTCGCCACTCCCCACTAGTCCTCGTTGGAGCACCCGCGCAAGGGTGTAGCTCCCCCTTGATTCATGCAAGGATCAAGTGCTCTCTACGGGTTGATTCTTTGACACTCCATCACGATGAATCACCCACAACCGCTCACAACTCGAGTTGGGTCATCCACAAGCTCCGCCGGATGATCACCAAACTCCCAATCACCACCAAGCCATCTAGGTGATGGCGATCACCAAGAGTAACAATCACGATCTCTCACTTGACCACGGTAAGCCTAATGAGAAGGGTGGATGCACACTTTGCTACTCTTGCTTTCATTAATGAGGGCTCTCTTTGGGATTCTCAAATTTCAATCACCTCACTAGGACCTTGCTCTTTTTGGCACTCTCAAGGATGTTTCTCAGCTGTTGGAATGAGCAAAAGTACCCCCACACACGAATGGAGGAAGTATTTATACACACGGCTGAAAAACGAACCGTTATGTGCCTCCGTGGGGTGACCGGACGCTCCGGTCAGTTCTCCCCGAACTCCAGTGTTTAAGTTATGACCGGACGCTGGATAGCGTTCGGTCAGCACTGACCGGACGCGTCCGGTCATGATTTTCCCTCTCTGGAATCTTACTGGAGTCGACCAGACGCTGGGACTCAGCGTCTGGTCACTCACCTCTCAGCGTCCGGTCGCACCAGACGAAATCACCTTGATCAAATGAACTGATTGGACTCTGCGCCAGCGTTCGGTCACTCCGGAACCAACGTCCGATCAGCATTTGACCCTCTATTCACTTTCAACTCTCGATCATACGTGAATGAAGTTTGCTCCAAAGGATCTATGGGCTTTTTAGGAGCTACTTAGTGCTAGATTTAGCAAGTGTGCACCACACCTAACTCACTAGACTCACCTAGGTCAAGCTACCCGTCCATACCCCTTAATAGTACGGCCAAAGGAAAAACAAAGCCCTAAACTACTCTAAGTGTCTCTTCAACACCAAACAACAGTTAGAACTAGTCCATCCTTAACCTTGTCGTCGATCCTTTGAAAACCGAAACGATTTCTATCGTAGGGGCATGACCACCATGATAGCCCAATTGATCTCCATTACCATGGCCTAACTTAATTGCCTCTGCAAAACACACGTTAGTCACAGTAATCACGTATTGTCATTAATCACCGAAACTCAACTAGGGGCCTAGATGCTTTCAATATCATATCTTATAAAAACTATCACATTCCTTACTATAATCAAGTTAAACTTTGTCTTTTCAAAAGAAAATAAACATGTGAGAGCATCTAAACAAGTTAGCCCATAGGCAACGTGTTTAAACTAAACAAAATTTTAATTTAAAAGTATATCTAAGTTAGCAATTATTAATATTCGTATACAAAACACCGAAGTAAAAACCTATATTGATTTTAATTATAAAACTAGTTATAAGCATATTAACTAATTTAATTTTTATTTATAACCACATAAGCTGGTAACACGAAAAACGTTAGCACTAACATGTAGATCACATTGACATGAACCTAACGAAATTTGAATGAAGCAAAACGGAATTAAAACGAATAAACGATGGAAGAATTATGAACTAGTGGTAGTTTCGTAATTACCTTTTCTACATTATCACGTGCAGATCGTGGCCTCCATTGTCATGGCTGCTGCTGCACAGGGAGCTCGCATGGAAGGAAAAGGGCCATGGCCGACAGCTTGGCCTGCTGGCCGACCGGAGGAAGAGCCCGCACTCACTTGGCTAGACCATCCCTATGGTGCCAGGCCACGCACGGCCGGCGGCTCCACTACTTCGGCTTGGCACAGGAGCTGCAACGGCGAAGGTGGGATCAGTGCTATAATGCCATAAGAGATTGAGATGAACCAAAGAACGGTCTGGACGTGATGAACATGCAAATAAAGATATTATGGCGTAGAGAGAGAGAGAGAACGCGCTACCTTGTGGTGATGGTTTTTGCCGGAGACGTCATCAGGGTTGGCTGGCGGCGACATTGAGAAGGAGGAGAAAAATCTAATTTACGAGGGATTTCCTAAACTAGGGGCTACCTTTACGGTAGTTTTGGTGTGCTTTGTCTAAGGGATTGGTACATATTTATAGGAAGAAAAACTCCACACATCTACATCAACTAGCAATATGATACTAATTGATGTTGCACCCTCCATATTTACTAATGGGCCTAAATAATCATTAAAATCCATTAGTAAATAAATGCATGAGCCTTTAGGATTTATTAGGATTATTGCACATGGGCTTTGAGCGTTGGTTAGAAAATGAGATTTTTATTATTTTCGGAATTAATTAATTTCGTGGATAAAATAATTTTAGAAAAGTTTAGAATTATTATTTAAGCCACGAAAAATACTCCGAAAGCTCTAAAAATTCAGGAAAATTTTCCAGAGATATTATGGAACATGAGGAACCCAAATAAAGTATTTGGAGCTCATGAAAAGATAATTTGGAGCATCTAAAAATTAAATTATACTCACAGACAAGTAGGAACAAGTTCTAGAAAAAGCTAAAAAAATTCCTAAAAAGTTTGTAGAGATTGATTGACGGATGAGGAACTAAAAGGAGTGATTTGCGTTAGAAAGAAAAGATTTTAGGAAGCTCCCGACGAAAATTTAAGCCGAGAAACAAAGAATTTAATTGTAAAAAAAGATAAAGGCGTGCCGGAGAAGGAAAATCGACCTACTGACGTATTTTAAAGACTTTGCTCACTCTCAACACACAAAGAAGCAACAAACAAACATCACATCATCCAAACACCCGTCAAAATTAGAAAACTTTAAAAATTCATATTTTTTCTATAACTAAATTTGCGCTAGCTCAAACTAAACTTGATAAATTTTATCCAAATATTAAAATAATTCATTTTATTTAGTGTTTTCTATGTACTCAAAATCGAAAATTTTGGGGTGTGACAAGCCCGTGGCCGACTGGATCCATACCACCCATCAGTTGCCGGTAAGCTGCGTCTCAACATGAAGCAGTGGGTGAAGCCAGAGTGGAGGCAAGGAAGCCGACGTCCTGTCCAGGAGTCCCTCTCGAGCGGCCACATCGCGCGAGCTGCATCCGTGTCAACACGCAGGTACAAGATAACAGTACTTCTCTGGATCAAAGGCGCCCGCGTTGTGGGTGCAGATTAAGCTCAGCAAGAAACGGGACTTGCTGGAGCAGAGACATCCAAGCTGCTTGCTTCAGATCTGCAGATGGTGCCCTCTTTGATCCTTTTTCTCTCTATCATTTGCAGGTATTGCTTGTTGTAGTTCAGTAGTGCATAAATAACCCTGTGTTAGTTGAATTAAGGGGAATAATCTATTCGAGGACTTATTAGTGCATTTCATTTAAGAGAATGCTGATTTCTTAGGCTGCTCGTGGGATGAGATTCAGGAGATTCTTAATATCACCAATTAAATACCAAGAAAAATCCAGGATCTTTTATGGGATTTTGCAATCTATTATGATCCGTAAAACACCAAGTTAAAGCTTGAAATCTCTCATTTGGAGATATGTGAATTAAAACACCTAAGTTAAAGCTTTGGGTTCTGGGGTTCTGCATTATACTACTATTACATATGCAAGGGATGGTTTGCGCCAAGTGCAAGGCGAAATGCAATTCCACTCTTACATTAAATTCTTGTCTATAGAGATTTGAGGTGCAGCACATCTTGTGTTGTGCAGTCACATGGCTGCTGGATGCATAACATATGAAACAATTTGTTCTTCCTTTTTTTTGTTATGTTTTTTATGTATCTATATCTTGTAGCCTCATTGTTCAAGTAATTGGATGGAGAGGGGTTTATAAACCTCATGATAATACACATAATTTCTATTTTAGCATGGCTAGATTAATTTGGCAATCAGTCTATATTAATCATATAATAGTAAAAATATCCCAAGTAGTCTATCTATCATAATAGCCCAATCAGTCTATTTAACATAGTAGTAAAAAACAGTGTATATACTTAATATGTGGGTTAAATGGGCAGAGAAAAGCATCAAACACCTTGGCAGCTTATTGTCCACTTTTAGCCCCTCAACTATTGGATTCGTCTAATTTTGACCCTCAACAACAAAACCGTCTAATGCCGGTACCCCAACTGTCAAAATCGTTCACTTTTAGCACCTGGACGCGGGCGGGGCTGTTTTGTCCAACGTGGAGCGGGTTGACCACGCCACGTTGGCGTTGACCGCCACGTAGGACGCCAACGTCCATCTCAGTGACATGTGGGGCCCACGCATCACCCTCTCATCCCCTCCCTCTCCATCCTCACGGTAGCGCCCCCACGCTGCCTCTTGCCCGAGCGACGCCGACGTCGTCCCCCGCGCAGGCATCCGGCATGAAGCCGCGTAGGGGGCGCAGACCTTGGCTTTCCCAATGGCAAGGCGGACCGCGACATCATGTGCTGGCAGTGCAGTGAGCAGCCACCGTGGACGTGCGAGGATCGGGAGAGGCGAGACACGCCGCTAGCGGCTTGAAGAGGACCGGCACGGCCGTGGACGGTGAGGCGGCTATGACGCGCGCGGCGGCGGCGATGGCGCGGGGGCTGCCGCGGGCGAGGTGCGGCACGAGGTCGTGCGCGAGGTGGATGGGGGAGGTCAGGCGCGGCGAGGAGCTGGAGCGTGAGCGCGGAGACGTGCTGCTGGTGGGCAGCGCCAACGGAGGGGGAGGGGGAGGGGGAGGGGGAGGGGGAGAGGTCCTTGTGGAGCTGGTGCGTGGCGAGCGGGAGGAGCGAGAGTGAGGCCGGGTGGAGCGAGAGGGACGCGGCAAGGTAGGCCAGGAGCTTGTGGGGCAGGTGCGGCGAGGCGAGGAGCTCGATGGCCGCGAAGGCGAGCGGGTGGGAGCCGACGGGGGCGAAGTGGAGCGAGGAGAGGTAGGCGAGCTTCTGCAGCGCGACGGACTTGGTGAAAGGTCCTTGTTTGGTTTTGGTAATTGAGTGACAACTTAGGTGGACTAATTGTGTTTATATGAGATACACAGGTGATTAGTCCACAGGTACATGTGTGTGAGCAACATATGCCATGAAGGTGAAAATGGCTTGGAGATGTTGCAAAGCTCACACATGTGATGATGAAGGAGCTTATTTCACATGAGACATGACATTGAGTCATGTAATCAAGGTGGAGAAGATCAAGACAAGACTTGGCTTGATGGACCGGTTGCAAGCGTGAAGGGCAAGTCAAAGGCTTTGGAGTGATGGACCGCGTGGCGGTGAAGCTTGAGCAAGACTTGGCGCCGATGGACAATGGCAACAGTGAAGAGCAAGTAAAGTCAAGATCGATGAACCAATATGATCATGTGATGATATGAAGTGGATCATATCATTGTTGATCGTGTTGGTGCATGTGTTGCATCGACATTGGAGGAGATGGAATGGAATGCGCAAGGCAAATGTATAACCTAGGGCATTTCATTTCACCGGTCATAGGTGTGTAGAGAAGTTTATGACCGGGTTTAGGATAGATGGCCGTACTATCAAGAGGGGCAAACTTATTTGCATATCGGTCATCTAGTGCCACTCGAATGATCTAACTTTGCATTGTCGCTAGGATCGAGTGGCGTGGCAAGTTGAGTGGCTAACATCCTTTGGGAAATGATTGTGAAAATGCTAACACACATACACATGATGGTGTACACTTGGTGGTGTTGGCACATTTACAAAGGAGGTGGTGTTTGCAGGGGTGAGATGGGTTTTGGGTCCCTCTCTCCCTCCCGCCGAGCTTGCGAGGCGGGATTCGGCGCTTTCGGGAAAATGGGAGTGCCTATTTTCTATTGCGCCGGATGTAAATTCTTGTTGTTAGCACATTGGAGCAAGGGTGAAGAAGTTAGAAGTGAAAACGAGCTGATCACGAAGATGCTGGCGTCGGTCAACTGACCGGACGCTGGGTCTGGAGGCACCGGACGCTGGCAGGCTGCGTTCGGTCAGGCTGACGTACGATGACGCAGAAGCTGGAGTGTGACCGGACGCTGGCTGCGTCCGATCAAGCGTGACCGGACGCGTCCGGTCGAGGTCGGTACCTTACTGGAAATGACCGGACACTGGGGGTTCAGTGTCCGGTCAGTTGAAGCTGGAGCGTCCGGTCAGGTCAAGTGACCGTTGGAATCGGGACACGTGGTCGTCTGCGAGTGACCGGACGCTGAGGTCCAGCGTCCAGTCAACACGACCGGAGCGTCCGGTCGGCCCGACCGTTGCCTAGTGAAGGGGTAACGGCTAGTTTAGCCCTTGGGGCTATAAATAGAAGTGGCCTTCGGCCATGGCTGGTGTGGAGCACCTTAGGGGACTTTGTGTCCATGCCTGAGAGTGCTTGGGAGCCCTCCATCACACATATACTTGATAGTGATCATTCGATTGTGTGAGTGAGCGATTCTAGTGCGATTGCATCGTGAGGTTGCATCGAGTGGCACTAGGTGATCGAGTTGCAAGCCGGTGGTGCTTGTTACTCTTGGAGGTTGCCACCTCCTAGACGGCTTGGTGGTGGTCTCCGTCGAAGCGCGCAAGAAGCTTGTGCGGCGCTCCGGAGAAGTGCTTGTGAGAGGCATTATGCTCGCCCTGCGGGAGCCGCGAAGAGCAACTCTAGTAAAAGCGTGTCATTGAGCTACCCTCACTCAAGGGGTAGGTTCTTGCGGCGCCCGACGTGCGGGCTTAGCGAGTGATGCTAATTAGCCGCCGAACCACCAAGTGAGCGGTCGACACAACGGGGACTAGCGTGTTGGCAAACACGTGAACCTCGGGAGAAAAATCATCGTGTCAACCTTGTTCTTCCCGTTGGTTTGCATCCTCATTACACAAGCTTGCAATTACTTTTATACATATTAAGCTTGTGTAGTTGCTCTTGTAATTAGATAGCTTGCGTAGCTTGCTAATTACCTTCTTGCTTGTGTAGCATAGAAGTAGCTTCCTTGCGTGGCTAATTTGGTTTTAGCAACCTTGTTAGTCACATTGCTTAGTTTGTGTAGCTAAGTATTTGCGCTCTCTAATTAGGCATTGGTTGCCTTGTTATTGAGCATTGCTAATGAGCTTAGTTAGCTTTGTGCTTTTGCTTACTAGCATGTGTAGGAGCTCCCTTGTCGCTTAAAGTACTAGTGGCATAGGTTTATGTGACCTTGCACCTAGAATTGTTTAGGAGAGCTCTAGCTAGCCCGGCACCTTAGTTGCATAATTAGTATCTTTGCAAGGTGCTAGTGAACATATATAGAGGGGTATAGTCGTGGCTAGACCGATTGTTTTAATTCCGCATTTATATCGGTTAGCCGACGCGATTAATTTTAGAAAAGACTATTCACCCCCCTCTAGTCGCCATCTCGACCCTTCACTTGGTGGCGGCGTCGGGGGCGCGGATCTCGCGGTGGATCTCGGAGAGCGCGCGAGCGACGGCCGCGGCCTCACCGGCGGCCGACGGGTCGGCACGGAGGGACTTGATGAGGTCGTTTAGGGAGCGCTGGAAGAGGGTGTCCACCAGCGACGGCGCCACGGTGGGCGCCGGCGGGGTGGAGGCCATCAGCAGCGGTGGCTGAAGAGGAAAAGGAGAGGGAGAGGATGTGTGATTGACATGTGGGCCCCACATGTCACTAAGATGAAGGCCGATGTCCTACGTGGCGGTCAATGCCAGCGTGTGTGGTCAAACCCGCTCCACGCCGATCAAAACAGCCTCGCCCGCGCCCAGGTGCTAAAAATGAACGGTTTTGATAATTTGGATACCAGCATTAGACGATTTTGTAGTTGATGGTCAAAATTAGACGAACCCAATAGTTAAGGGGCTAAAAGTGGACTTAATCCTCTTAACTCTTGCAACACGTGCAACATGCATATGTCTGTAATCTAAACAGTTGTGAACGTAATGGTAGATAATCCTGATTATTTCTTACCAAAACTGGCATAACTAGAACACGGAATTCAATGTTCACTTGTCAAATATCATCATAGGCTCATAGCAGAGTGGTGGTCTTTACCTTTCAATATTAATAAAAATGGCAGGGAAAGACATAATAGTTTTTACAAGGTACCTTGGTAGCAAGGATTTTCATTAGGTTCAAACAGCTAACTCTCCTTCCTAACATTCATAGTGGTGTCCCTCAAGCAGCCCTAGACACTTCACTGAGTTATCTCTGCTAATAATTGTCGCAATTTTTTTTTGTTCATTCTACTCAGTGTGATGTCTTTTCAGTTAGGTTTTGGGACTCACTACTATCTGTGCCTTTTTGAGTAGCCAGTATAGCTGTGTATACCATCTTTGTTTAGTTAGGAGGCATATAGTGATACGTGAAAAAGTCACTTTGGCTGACTCTGATTGAAACACCATACTTTTACTGGAGGTAGTCTTTAAGAAGCCTTACATTGTATAGTGTCTTCATCTTTCTATTTGTTTGGTCATTATCTTATGAGATTTAATAATAACCGGTAGACATGTGGTGAAAATACTCCTAGGATAATTTTTTCCCTGTTTAGTATAAGATTTGAGAGAACAAATGTTTTTTCTGAGCGGGAGCAACAGTGGACATACCCTGCTGGTGACTCCAAGATGACCACATGCTTCCTCTTGCATGTATGATTTTTCATTCTTGAACACTTCTGTAACAGCCCAAGCAGATTCCTATCTGCAACAATGTACCTTAGGTGGTGCAAGAGATAAACCACAAATAGTTACTTATTTTGTCCTTTATCAGACCAACATATTTCTAAGCTTATGTGTTATTTATTAACTGTGTTGTTGCAGGGGACTGCTCATTTACTAGGTGTAGTGGTGAAAGTGTGCACTGTAAGGTTGTGTAGCTGATCAATGATTCTATCATCAATCATGCAAGCTTTTTTTGAGGGATCAATCATACAAGCTTTTTTTGAGGGATCAATCATGCAAGCTTGGTAGAATGCAAACATGCAGAACCCATTTTGCTAAAAAAAAGAGCATCTCATGGCATCGGATTGATCGCCAAACATTTCATCGGAGATCCTCCACTGCAGGTACCCGATACGCCACATTGCTGATTTGTCACCATGTAGTTAGAATGGGAAATTATCCAAAAAAAATGTCATTTACATCTGTGCATTGCGGATTGATTAATTGCTTAGTATGGAGGAGGCTACACAAAATTACTAGCTGCGTTATAACATCGGCAATGTAAGGATTCTATCTGGTTTCACATTCAGGCCCCGTTTAGATGGAAGCAAAAAACCAAAAATTTTCAAGATTCCCCGTCACATCAAATCTTGCGGCACATGCATGGAGTATTAAATGTAGACGAAAAAAAAACTAATTATACAGTTAGCCGAGAAATCGTGAGACGATTCTTTTAAGCCTAAATAGTCCATAATTGGACAATTTTTGCCAAATAAAAACGAAAGTGCTACAGTAGCCAAAAGCCAAAAATTTTCGGAACTAAACGGGGCCTCAGACTAACTGCATACTCTGCAAAAATGAAAAATTCTGAGTACTTGCTGAGGGCTGTCGCCTGGAGCAAATTGCAACTTGCTACTCCGTGCGACAAGAAGGCTGGCAGCTATAGCAGTATCTGGCTTCCCTACATATATATGAATACTCGATGGCCTAGCATGTGGCACCCAACGCTGGAACACCATCCTCATGTTTTTGTTTGCTAGCATTTATATATTCAATCATCTGTATTTGGTTTTCCGAACTTTAGTAGATCCTAATGCCTAACGGTCAGGATTGGCCGCTGAAATAGACATTTCTCTAATTAAATTCCATGAAAGTTTTGCAGCTGTGGATTGATGGGATTATATGTATATATCAGTGATGCAAATTAATAGATCAGTGTCGCTTTGACTTCATTATTAGTGCCAACATTGTTTTGAAAAACCCTTCTTATGGGTTCTACAAATTGGATAGTTTTGTCACCCGTAGCAACGCAGGGGCATTGGCTAGTGAGGGAAAAAGGTAAAAGTAACACTACCACAAAATAATCCACAAGTTGCATTAATGTATTGCAACAATCCTAGGATGTCCTGCGACATACAGATCCAATATACACAAGATTGGGAATTTTAAACATGAACACAATATCAAGCAATATACATGGCATGCTCAATGACAAGCTGAAAAAAAAATTGATGTCTACTACGGAAACGATAAACCATGACACTTTGAGCGATTCAACTTTCAATGAAGCACACACCCTCACTATTCACAGAACTGCAAGAAGGAAATAAATAGGCAAAATGCGCAACTGATCAACCATGGACTGGGACTTCATTCGAAGGAACCAATTGTGCAGCCAGATCAGGACCTGTAGCTTCTCCAACGACGAGCTCTTCTGGGGCAGAAGGTTCTGAAGGAGGGACTTCAACTGGGGTTTCTTGCGCTTGCGCAACCTTTGCCCTTGAAACCTTAGGTTTTGAGTTTGAGATTTTTGGCTTTGTGACTACAGGTCTTGCTTCAGCCTTAGTGGTGGCAGACGCTTGTGATGGAGCTTTCGTGACTGGCCTCTGAACAGGTTTTCTAGCAGGGACACGAGGTTTGTTGTTCTCCATAACTTCATTTACCTTGCCCGAATTTGCAGTGCTCCGTGGGCTCTCACATGATACAGAACCATCTGCAGAAGCAGCAGTAGCAGAATTGGCTGGCTTGTGCCGGCCGAGCTTCGGTGACCTAGCGCGTGTTGGGGGAATCTACAAAACCACATCATACGGAAATTTGTTTCGGAGTGTGAAATTTACTAATGTGACAAAATAATGTGTCTAGAAAATATAATTCAGGAACCTTAATATTTTTTATAGAAACTAGCAAGGTGCACAAGACAAAACATTTGAATAGCAGTAACCAAGAAAGTGAATTTTAAACACACTGTGAAGTATGAATCAGTGCATACAGAAGACAAATGAGAGAAAACATTTACTAGATCCTGAAACATGAATGAGTTGATGAACTAGTAGAAAGAAACGATTTGTCACATCTAATTAAACTCCTATGAGATGGAAGGACAGATTTCACGAACATATATCTTGTGTACAAGAATGGCAATGCTTAGTCCCACATTAAGGTGCATCATTAACTGCAAATCTTGATGATTATCCTATTACAAATTCCATCATATGTGGATGACAATTGTTATAGAAAATAATTCAGGCATCTGTATGAAAGATAATTTCGCTTCATGGATCTTGCAAGACAAAGTCCCTAGTTACACTAATCTAAGACCTCAAATAGAGCCCTCAAAAGTGTATACTACTTACTTCAAAGTTGCACTATCACAGAGGCAGCAATATTAAACTATATCATAGTAAGGACCTAGCAGTTAGCACACATCGATAGGCACTCAATTATCTTACAATTTAAGAAACTTCTAAAATATAAGGAGCATTCAGTATATGTAATATAGGATCACAATTCACAACTGAAAGACTGTAATCTAATGCTGTACTGATTACTGAATTTAAAAAATAGATCACTCATGCACAAAGCAGTAAGCCAGTAACTAAATCGAACAAAATGATTATGGCAGAAAAAAAATGTGCTTCAAATGCAGTTGTGTATCACATGATACATCTGCATGTACATTCTTATTCACCATCTCTAACAAAAGCATACTATCATTTTCTTTGGTGAAACAACTGTGTATTCAGGTTGCATTTTTTATGGTGCCATCTTAGTCAATATAGTACACACATGACACATCTATTTAGGATTTCATATTCTCGTCTCAAAATGTTTAGACAGACAAATATAAACATCCCTAAGCATGTCACAAAACCATATTTTTAGTAGAAATCTCGGGTAATGTAAGGCACAATGAGATAGTTGCCAGTGCATCCATCAATGTACAACGGCAAAAACTAAAATTGTACAAGTATTTGTATGAGTGCAAATGTAAACTTATCAAACTGGTTCACTGTGAATCTTTCTATTCAAATAGAAAAATAGGATGCAATTAAACCACATGGAACCGGAAGCTCACTACATGAAGTAAACCAACTCAGTACCTTTTTGAACTCAACTTTGGGTGGCTGCTCCTTGTAAAAGCTTGGCATAGGTGTGGCTTTAAATGTCAGGCTCTTCCTCAGCAGTTTGATCTCAGCCTCTTGGCTCTCCTGAGTGTGCATAGATTAACTTTCAGAACCGACACATATAAGTATCCCATAGTTTTTTATGCAAATAATGTGAAAGCAACTCTCACCTTAGATTTCTCCTGCAAATTTGTTTTTTCCAGCTCCTTTGCATGGATTTTCTCTTCAAGCTTTTGGAAGAACTGGGAGTAGGGAATGACCAAGGCCCTTCAGTACAAGAAAAAGGAAAACTAGACAAAACATGATCACTAAAACACCACTATGGAAAATAATGCAGACCTCCTTTCTCTTCTCAGCACGCTCCTCCAATCTGAAACTAAAACCAGCAGCAGCAGCACTCTTGCGAGCTGCTGCACGGGGAGTATTGGTACTTCTGCAACACAACACGAAATAGCAGCGTTTTGTGTTGATACCATGGGGAAGAACAGATAAGTGGCTATCAATCAATCAATCAATCATGAGGAATTTCTTACGATGTGGTGGAGCGCACATCATCCTCTGTTTTCCCTGGCTGCGTTTGTTTCATTGGTTTGTCGGTGTTTTCATGTTGCCTGTTATCCAAAATTCAATACTTTCAGCAGACGAAAACGACAAAAACCAAAATTCATAACGGTTCTGATTAGTCAATCTAGTGCGACAAACAACACTGATCAAACCATTTATAGTAAGCATCAGAAACAGGAAGGCGACACAATGTCGAAACGACCCACATTAATTGCGTGGCGTGTACTATTTAGAGACGGTAACTGAAATTACGATGCAAAAGGAACAAAAGAGAAACACAGCAGCCAAATCTGGATTGGTAGTGGTCCAGCACTTACTCTTCTTGGACAGTGGGAACTGCGTCATTTGGGGTGGCTGCATCAACTGATCCAGACTTGACAGGCTATATAAGTCAAAAGGAACCGAACCAAGTCTTACAACAACGCAACCAAAAATAGACAGAACCATGTCAAGCTTCAAGTAACGGATCACTAAAGGAAGGGACCTTTACCATAGACCGGCGAGCAACAGGTGTCCGCGCCGAAATTGCCTTCTTCTCCGCCACCCGGCCTGCAAGCGATCACATTCAATTCAATTCCATTCCAGAATTCAGTCAACACGACACCACTGAGGCGGCACAGACTGAGCACACCCATCACTATATATCACTATATATATATATATATATAACGAAGAAGGAAACAGCAGCCTAACCTGCTGCGGCCTCTGATCCATTGGCCACGGCACCCTTGGCCTGCTTGGGCGGAGCAACCGCAGCCGCGGCCTTCTTGGCGGCGGCCATCGCAACCCGCGCAGGGAAGGAGGCGCTCTGCGAGAGGACCCCGGGCTTCTTACCCCTCGGAGCAGCGGAGGAGGCGGCGGTTGCGGCGGGCACCCTGCCGTTCTGCGGCTTCGCCTTCCTGGCCCCGGCGGCGTCCCCGGATCCACCCTTCTGCACGTACAACCGAGCGACGGTCAGTGCCGGATCACACCACCCCCGCACGGCCGCACTCGCGGCGGGCGAAGGCAGCCAGCTAGCCACAGGAGGCGGGACGGAACGGAACTCACCTTGGCGGGCGCCTTGGCCGGTGCCGCCGCCGTCGTCACCGCCGGGGCGGGGGCCGCGTCCTCAGATCCGGCCGGCGCCGCGTCCTCGGCGGGCGCGGCGAGATCCCCGCGATCGCCGGCGGCGGGGCCACCCTCCACCTCCGCGGCGGCCTTGACGACGACGTAGCCCTCCCCCTCGATCCCATTCTCCGCGGCAGCGGCGCCCTCCTCCATCGCGGCGGCGCTCAGATCCGGGCCGGGATCGCGGCCGCGCCTCCCGCAACCGCCTGCCGGCAGGCACGTCCCGGTCTACCAACCTCAACCGCCCCCACCTACCAAACCACGGGGCGGGCGGGCGAGTGCGCGCGGCGGGGGTGGGTCAGCAGTGCGGGGGCGCGGGCGCGGGCGCCATCGTCGTGGACGTGGTGTGGAGAGGAGGAGGAGGAGGCGAACCGCCCACCCACCCACCCAGTGATGGGAATTGGGAACTGGGAAGCGCCGGGCTGGCTGCGTGGAGTGGAGGGAGGGAGTTGCCGAGTTGGATGGAGGAGTTGGTGCGAGCGGACAGCGGAGTGGACTCGACGGATCGTCGGGGGGGCCTCCCGTGCCCCGCGGCCCGCGCCGAGTAGTAATAATAATAGTAATAATAATAATAATAATAACGCACGCGCGGATCGGACGGTTCTGCCCCTCGCGCCAGTCGCCACCGGCCTTACGTTACACGTAGTCGTAGGCATGGACCGTATAGCAGTGGTACATGTACAAATACAGTACAGACGACCGTATGGTATGGTAGTGGTGTAGGGGACGACGGGGCACAGCAATTTCGTCCCGTATACGGACAGTGGCGGTGGCACCGTACGTACGTGCAGCTGACGATCGGTGGCCATGGTACGGTAGAAATCTGTACGTATGTAGAGAAGAAAACAGAGGGTCAGAGAGCTACGGTCCCTTGTACGGCAATATATGCTGAGCATTTTTTATTGTGATCATGACAGAACGTAGTCAAACCGTGAGAGAAGTCGACATATACATATAAAATGTTCTGCCTAAGCGAAGTAGATAAGTATGAGAGAAGAAGTATTCGATTGTCTAATAATTAACATGATCTCCTTCATAAGTCCAGTTGTGCTAGAGGCCACATTTGCCTTTCTTAGTGGATAAGGATGGGTTACGCATGACACTCTTAAACTTAGACAAAGGGGTGCTGCGGAAGAGTTCGATTGCTAGTTAACTTAGACCCCGTTTGGCTTACCTTATAATCCGGCTTATTCGACTTTTTTTTTTTGAGCCGGAACAGTATTTTTCTCTCACAACAATTCAGCCAGAACGATATTTTTCGGCCAATTTCAACCAAGCGAACGGGGCCTAATTGCTTTGCTTTCAACGAGTGGCTTACTTACATGCGTCTTGATATCGACAACTGAAGGAATGGTGATGTCAGATTTTCTAATAAATCTAGAAAAATGCCCTATGAACATATCCGAAGAGACGGGGCATGTTAATTTTTGGAATAAATTGAAGAAAAATACGGAGCACCTATGTGAAGTAGAGAGCATGAACTCGCCGTTTTGCAATTGGCTTGGCTTCACTGAACTTTTTGATCATCTTTCTAGAAATGGGGGACTCTTTAGGAAATGAGAATTGAATCCTAGGATGAATGGGAGAATCTCAAAACATGTTTCTATATATTTTCCTTCCAGAAAATCTCATTTTTCGTGGAGAACCGGCTAGTTTTCAAGAAAACATCTCGAAGGAGAAGAAGTCATGCCAAGCGAAGCCTGTTAAGACTAGTTTTTTTAAAAATAAAATGTTTATTAAGAGCAACTCTAAGATCCTCTTTATATATTTCCTCATTGATAGGAATAGAAATTTTGATATAAAGAAAGCTTTCCAACTGTTCATTAATTAAATATCCAAATATTGCCATACTCTATTCCCGATTTATTGATAGATAAAGTTGGAGAGCGGGGTTGGCTCTACAAAGTGTGCACAAGATACAAAGAAGTTACCGGATGATGAAAAAAATATAGAGAGCGATTTTTATTCTCGGTAATCGATGACTCATGGAACAAGTTTTAAAAAGACTCTATTGAAGTTGCTGTAAGAAGCTATATATACATGCTGGCACTCTACAAAGCGAGTACGGTTTAGGAGGGCGTGATTGGTCCGGTGTCTTAGGCCCCGTTTGGCAGGGCTCCGGCGGCTCTGGTTCCCGCACCTGTCGACCGTTCAGGGGCTGATAGGTGCCAGGGGAGTCGGAGTCGCGGAGCCCGAAAAACGAGCTTCTCCGACTCCGGCGGTGTCTGTGAGAGAGGAAAGGAGGAGAGAGAAAAACGGCTCCGGTGAACAGTACCGGGTGTCGGCCGCTCAAGGGCCGACAGGCCGGAGCCGGAGCCGCCGGAGCCCGGCAAGCGGGGCCTTAGTCATAACATCCTAAGGGGGTGTTTGGTTTCTACAGGGCCGTCTAAAATTCCTATCACATCGAATGTTTGGACACATGTATGGAGTATTAAATATAGACTAATTACGAAACTAATTACATAACTTACGACTAATTTACGAGACGAATCTTTTAAGCCTAATTAATTCATGATTTGACAACGTGTTGCTACAGTAAATATGTGCTAATGATAGATTAATTAGGCTTAAAAAATCGTCTCGCAAATTAGCCTCTATCTATGTAATTGATTTTGTAATTAATCTATATTTAATACTCTTTATTAATATCTAAAAATTTAATGTTACATAAATTTTAGGAGCGACTAAAGAACCAAATACCAAACTCGGGCTCCGGTTAGTTGGTCGCTCAAATCAGCACACTCCAATGTTAGTACTCCGGCCTGTGCCTATATACTCCTGCTCGCCACAATTCATAAATCTCATCTTATTTTATTTCTCGTGCACGTGGAATTACATACGGCCCTCGGATTGTTTGAATCACATATACTTGACCTGCTATATGTGCACGATAAGCACTGTTGCATTGCATGCAAAATTTCCAATGTCAATCTGGATTTTTGCGGTTTCACAAAAAAAAAATCTGGATTTTTGGAAAAACAAAAGAGAAACTAGCAAAGTGCGAACCCAATTCAGCTTGAAATTAGACTTTATACCGACGCTGGACATGAGTCGTTCCAACTCATTTGAGCACACATCCGCTTGGGACCGTGAGTTCCTGAAGCACATGTTGTAGCCTCTGGTTTTAACAATAAAATCAGCTACACACCATATCTGATCTTAGGAAGTCAAATTACACATATGACTACAAATAAGGGTAATATCAAAAGACAACGCTCAATACATAACGTACTTAAAACAAAGAATACAACCTTAGATAGAAGACAACGGAAAAACACTCCGATCTTCAGATGAAAACTCCACTCTACAGGGACAACTGACTAGTTGATCACAAGCCTAACCATCTAGTACCCATCCGAGATTTTCCAAAGAATTAAAAAGTAAACCAAGCATAAGTACATGTCGTACTCAGCAATATAACATGGCGTTCATGAGGCTCAAAAGGTTAACACTGGTCTACTGCGATTGGTTTTTAGTAAGTCACAATTTTAGCAATTGAGTAGCAACAAGTTTAGCGTAAGCCCCAAATAACCACACGATCATGTAAACAAGATTAATGTTGTCGATGTTTCGAGTTACCACCGACGAGTAAATTTCTAATATTGTGCGTCTGGCTCGGATGGTGTGCTTAGAGGACACGAGGTTTATACTGGTTCGGGCAGAAAGTCCCTATGTCCAGTTCATTGCTGCTGCTCATGTTACTAGCACTGCAAGTTTGTAGTAGGGGGTATAAACAGGCGAGAGAGGGAAATGATTCCAAGTCTCTGGTGGAAAGAGTGAACGGGTGCTGAGAGTTCGATCGCTACTCAGTCGTGTGTTCGTGTTGTGTTCTTGTGTGTTTATCTCGTGTTCTGATCGGTTCCGGGTGATTCGATCGGTCCTTGATGGGTCGATCCCCTCCATGGGACGCCCTGCTTTTCCTTTTATAGGTCAAGGGAAAGCACGAGTTATAGCGGAGGAAAAGAGAAGAATCAGAGGGAGAAGAAGTCCTTCAGGATTGCCGGGTCCTTCTTCTCCTTTATGCGGGTCTCGCCGAACCTGTAGATGTCAACAGGGGCAGCTCCACGTCGCGAACCTGTGTGACGGTTTGGGGAACCAGCTAGCTCTTTATGGCTTCAATTTTCATCTCATCCACCTCAATTCCCTATGGAGTTACAATATAGCCAAGAAAAAAAACTTAATCCGTGCAAAAGATGCACTTCTCAAGGTTACCACATAAACGTGCATCACGTAAAGCATTAAAAAGGAAAAAGTCTACTTGACCCCTCCACCTATCATACTTGGTCTACTTCACCCCCTCAACTATGAAACCGTCTGTTTTACCCCCTGAACTTTACAAAGCCGTCTATTTTACCCCCTGGGCGGTTTTCAGTGATGGTTTTGCTACAGTAACGGCGGTTTTGCTACAGTACCGGTGGTTTTGAATTTCTTTTTTTTTATTTATTTTCGATGAATTTTTGAAAAATCATAGTAAATCATAGAAAAATCATAAAATAAAAAATCTAATTTTATTGGACTCCACATGAGTAGATCTACACAGTGAATATATAATACGGTATGCTTTAGTACAAATTTTTTTTAGCTTTAGATTAATTAAAAAATCCAATTTTGTCTGTAATTAATTAGAATTTATCTATAACTAAGTTATACATAGTCCAATGAGTACGAAATTTTTACTATAGTTCAAGCATACAATAATTAGCGTACCATAAAAATTTCACCACAATTGGATCATAGAAGCTGCAGCTATGAATTATTCCAATTAATTACAGACAAAATTAGATTTTCCAATTAATCTAAAGCTACAAAAAAAATTGTACTAAAGCATACCGTATTATATATTCACTGTGTAGATCTACTCATGTGGAGTCCAATAAAATTAGATTTTTCATTTTATGATTTTTCTATGATTTACTATGATTTTTAAAAAATTCACCGAAAATAAATAAAAAAAGAAAATTCAAAACCACCTGTACTGTAGCAACACCGCCGTTACTGTAGCAACCCCGACGTTACTATAGCAAAACCGTCGCTGAAAACCGCCCAGGGGGTAAAATAGACGGTTTTGGAAAGTTCAGGGGGTAAAACAGACGGTTTCATAGTTGAGGGGGTGAAGTAGATCAAGTATGATAGGTGGGGGTCAAGTAGACTTTTTTCGCATAAAAAACAGCACGTAAGTGATCTAAATGTTCATCAAAAGCCTTGTTGTAAATCAATATATCATCAAAGTAAACTACCATAAAATGACCAATAAAAGCTCTTAAAACCTCATTCATTAAGCACATTAAAGTGCTAGGTACATTTGTCAAACCAAAAGGCATTACTAACCACTGATACAACCTGAATTTGGTTTTAAACGCAGTTTTTCATTGATCTCCAAGTTTCATTCTAATTTGGTGGTATGCACTTCGCAAGTCAATCTTGGTGAAAATTATAGAACCACACAACTCATCAAGCATGTCGTCTAGCCTAGGAATAGGATGGCGATACCGAATAGTAATATTATTGATGGCTCTACAATCAACGCACATACGCCAAGTTCCATCTTTCTTAGGAACCAAAAGTACAGGAACAACACAAGGACTAAGGCTTTCACGTACATACCCACGGTCTAAAAGGTCTTGGATTTGGCGCTAAATTTCCTTAGTCTCTTCGGGATTGGTTCGATAGGCAGCTCGGTTGGGCAAGGTTGCTCCTAGAATCAAATCGATTTGATGCTCTATCCCTCTCATAGGTGGCAGCCCCAGGAGTATCTCAGCTGAAAAAATGTTCTCAGACTCCTACAAAAGGTTAGTGACAGCAGGAGGCACTGAACTAACAATATCATCAAGCAAAAACATAGCTCCTTTGCATACCAAAACATAGCAAATATCATCATCAGAAATTTTAGCAAAGTCATATTTTATTGCAAGCATAACACCACCCTTCAATTTAATTCTCTTGGCCTTAGAATTAGATGTAGACTTATTATTTTTAGGTGGGAGAATAGAATTAGCAACTTACTGATTTTCAGATTGAACATCATTCAAATTAACAGCGCGTTCTCTATCAGCTTGTACAATTTGAGCAGGGGTCAAAGGTACCAAAGTAATTTTCTTTCCTTTATACTCAAAGGTGTATTTATTACTTCTACCATGGTGTGTAGCATCATTATCATGTTTCCAAGGATGACCCAATAAGAGTGAATAGGCTTGCGTAGGTACCACATCACAATCAACAGAATCAATATAAGAACCAATGGAAAATGAAACTCTGCAAGTTTGTGTTACCTTTGCTTTTCCAGAATCATTTAGCCACTGAATATGGTATGGACGTGGGTGTGGGTGTGTGGTCAAGCCAAGCTTCTTGACCAATTCAGAACTCACCAAATTATTGTAGCTACCTCCATCAATAATGACACGTGCTCGACGGTTGCTGATGACGAAGAAAATCTAGAACAAGTTATGGCGTTGTAGCTTTTTAGGTTGCTGGACTTGTGAGCTGAGCACCCGCTGTACAATGATGCTCCTATAGGCTACCATGGCCTCGTCACCAAGGACTTCGCCATCCTCCTCATCTGCATCTTGGTCTTCTTCATCCTCAATGTCAGAGGTGCTGATGTAACCATCTTCTGTAGCAATATATGCCCGCTGACTTGGGCAGTCCTTCTGCACATGGCCAATGCCATGGAAGCGGTGGCACTGAATACCCGAAGTGCGTCCCATCGATGCAATGGATGAGGCACTCTTGGTAGGCACCTGCAAAGAATTTTTACCTAAATCTGAAGGTCGTGCGAGAGGTGCCTTAGGTGTAGCGGAAACTCTGGAGGCTGTTGGTTGTTTGCTTGCTGGTGGTTGTGGCCGAAAAGTGGTTGGCTTGGTCAGCCTCGAAGATAGTGCCGATCGTGGCGTGTATGTGGTGCTGACCTTGCCCTTGCTCTATTGTTCACGCCTCTACAATTCTTTTTCTATAAGCATAACAAACTAAAACAACTGGTTGATAGTGTTAAATTCTTTATAATTAACAATGTCCTGAATCTCACGTCTCAAACCCGAATAAAAACGACAAATAGAATCTTCGTTCCCCTCGACAATACTACAACGCATCAATCCCTTTTGGAGCTCACCATAGTAATCCTGTACAGATTTATCTCCTTATTCTAAATGTATCAATTTCTTACATAAGTCTCTATGATAAGAAGGAGGTACAAAGCGATCACACATAGCTACCTTAAGTTTTTCCCACGAACCAGGTAAAGCATCCTGTGCAGCTAGCCCATTCCACCAAATAATGGCAAAATCCTTAAAGTCACTAGTAGCTTGTCGAACTCTATGATGCTCAGGCACAAGGTGGGCGCTAAACTTTTGTTCTACTGTCATCTCCCAATCAAGATATCCCTCAGCATCATAATGATCCGAAAAAGATGGTATTGTGAACTTAATCTTAACATAAGGATCATCGGGCATATGGTGATTATTACCTTGATGGTGGTGGACACCACCCATACTTGTCGTGTTGCGGCGAAGACGTCATCATAATCTTGTTTGTCGGAAGACTGCTCGGTCTATGTTCCCACTGGCATCATGCACCGTGTCTTCTAGCAAAAGACCATCGGTGTTGCTGCCGGAGACGTCGTTATTGCCTGCCACAAAGGTTTCCAACTCAGTAACCTTGTCGGTTAGCATGGAAATTCATTTGTCAAATCTCTCCATGCTGTTGCCAATGTTGAGTTCAGTGAGTGTGTCAGTGACGGCCTTCCTGATGGCCTCATTCATCCTTTTTTGGGCATCCTCTACAACAGCTTGCAGTTGCTCTTGGCTGACACATTCGTTGAAACCCTTAGGATTGTTATCTCCAGTCTGATCATCTCCTGCCATTGTAAACATAAAAATAGGAATAAACAGTGAAAGTTATCCCTACCAAATGACTATGTGGTTGCAGTTGTAGTGGTGTTACTTTTCACAGCAAGTGAAAGCGTCTTACCAAGCTCTTACAAAGTTCTTACCAACACAAGCAGTGGGCGGTACAACCGGCGGCTGGTTCATGATACCTATGAGAGGTAGTGATACCGAGATTGCAAGGCCCTTTTTCTGTACTAATCTGAAGAGTTTGTGGAGCTTGGAAGGCACACAAAGAATAATATGTATATCTGGCACACAAGTCAGTAACAAAAAGTAATACTGAATTATAGTCCAAAGTACTTGTTCTCGTTGTTGGTCTAAAATGCTTCAAGTACCAGGTGTGTGACAAATAAGTATGGTGGATAGCAAGGTGACAGGTGTGTGAAAACAAGTATGGTGGATAGCAACAACAACACAAACAAGGAACAAGACAGCACACACTAACATAGCTCACTTTGGCCTTCTCTATGTGCTCCTCTAGATATTGTTCCTCTTTTTCCTCTCTCTTTTTTCTATTTTTTGGGCTGTCGTTGTTTTTTTGGGAAATTTTGACTTTTTATTTTTATTTTTTTGATATTTTTTCTTGACTTAGGAGCACAAAATAAGTAACCACAGAAAATATGAGCCTAAACAAGTGAAAGACATGGCCTGTGAAAATTTCAGAAGACGTGCTTAAAAACGACAAAAAGCTTATGACCACGAAAAGAGGATCTTGTGACCAGTTTTTGACTAAAATAAAAATCTCCGACCCCGACAACGCAGGGGATGGACGGATCCGAAATTTTTTTCTGATCAATTTTGATATATGGAACGTCGAAATCCGAGTTCGTATGCGAAAACTAGACCAGTTTTAAGATTTGGCTCCAAATTAGAGGACAAAACAGGAACAATGTGCGCAAAATTGGTCACCGAGGCAAAGATTTGATGGAAACGATGGGGGGAAAACACACGAACTAGACTCTAACACGACCTAACCAATAACAAGACCTCGACTAGGACACAAACTCAACACGACGGACTCTAAAACTGAAATATGCAAAGGCTATGGCGCGGAAGGTTCTAGGATAGAAAAAAAACAAGTATGACACTGGACTATGGGACGAATGCGAAACACTCAAAACTAGGGGATAAATGTAAACCTGACGGTATACCTTAGCTCTGATACCACTTAATAGGAATGGGGATCCCGATCTTCCGTCAGATAGAGTTAACTATCGTTGTGACGGAGAATGACACACCGATCCGGCTTCAGATCGAAAGATCGAACCCTGCAATCTTAGCACCACAACTCTAGTTGTCAACCAAGACACGGATCTAGTTGACCTCGCCAAGAAGGCTAATCCCCGCCTGCGCAATGAAGAACACAAGCAAGAACAAGAAAGAAAGCAACCAAATTGCAGATGAATGATTAATCTCATGAAGTTGGGGTCTTACAAACCGATGAATGACGAAACTGTTCTTGACAGATTAATCTAAGCAAAATCCGAAACCTAATAACGGCGGTGGCGTATGATTATAAAGGTCTTAGGGTCGTCGCCTACCCTGGACGCGCCCCCTAATGGGCCCAAACACGATACACAGTCTAATGGACCAAAAGACGGTGTCGCAGCACCCTAGCAGATTCTGGACGCTGACTTGTTTCAATGATTCCTGTTGATTCTAAAGGGCTTTTAATGTGAGACCACTTGGATTGGCTTCCTTATCAAATTAGCTTTCCAACCATATATGGATCGTCAAAAACAGAGTTCGGATGCGTCCTGGGTGACCAGTTTAAGGCAAACTGGTCCTGGAGGCCGAGGCAGACTCGAAATCATGTTGGATCGGGCCTCCGGTTTCTGTTGGACGTCCTTGCTGGTCATCATCACCTCCACCATGTACTCTAAGTCCCTCATGACCCTCTCCAATGTTCCTAAGCAAAATAATATCATTAGGTAGTAGTCTATTCTCAAAAGTATGAAAAGGATCGCTTAAGAATGAGCTCACCTCTAAATTGAGTTAACACATTCGAGCTCGGGTCATTAGACCTTGCATAACAGTTGGAGGATCAGCGGCTACATCTGAAGGAGTGATGTCCTCGTCAGATTTGGAGGCGACGAGCCATGGCTACACACCCGGTTATGAAGTCCACGAGCTGAAGGAGATGGAAACGGTGGTGGCTCTCCTTTCGTAGGACCTGGCGGACAGGATAGAAGGCATAGTTCTCCCCCGGAGAGGCTAGTTAGTTAAATAGGTCGGACGATCATTTTTTTAATAATCGGACAAGTTCCGACCCTTGTGTTTTGTTCGAACAAGTCTGTTCTTTTATTTCGGTGTGAACAAATTTGTTTTTTCTCCCTTTTTATGTGTGAAAGAGGTTAATGCATTCTGAACCTTCCGTTTGTTAAGACCGTAGAGTTCAAGGTGTAGGCGGAGAAACTTTGATCATGCTGGTAAGCAAGAACATCGTAGCCGCTAGGGCGTAGGTTTCTTGCAGTCTGACCAGCCTTGCTCAGTCGTTCGTTTCCGCAAACCTTGCCACTAGGTTTTTTAACATGAGGAAGGGGTCGGGCATGATGATTGTTTCAAAAAGGGTATATATACCCTTTTCAGCCCCCTGATTAAGGCCCAGCCCCTTGCTGTTGCTGGGGTCGGGTGTCACTAAAGATCGAGGAGAGGATAACGAAACTAGTAGGAGAAAACGTATCTTGTTTTAGAAACGTTATTCTTAGTTTTCACACGTACCCCCTCCCTAGGATCTGAGCCTATCGTTCTGTGACCACATATTCGGTCTCCTTACGAGTCCAACTTTCCTTGAGCCCCCGCGCATAGTGGGGGTCGATCGAGGATTGGTTTGTCTTTGTGATCATCACCCCGTCCGCGTTACCACCGATGAGTAAATTTCTAATATTGCGCGTCTGGCTCGGATGGTGTGCTTAGAGGACACGAGGTTTATACTGATTCGAGCAGAAAGTCCCTATGTCCTAGTTCGTTGCTGCTGCTTGTGTTACTAGCATTGCAAGTTTGTAGTAGGGGGTACAAACGGGCGAGAGAGGGAAATGATCCCAAGTCTCTTGTGGAAAGAGTGAACGGGTGCTGAGAGCTCGATCGCTGCTTAGCCGTGTGTTTGTGTCGTGTTCATGTGTGTTTATCTCATGTTCTGATCGTTTTAGGGTGATTCGATCAGGTCCTCGATGGGTCGGTCCCCTCCATGGGACGCCCTGCTTTCCCTTTTATAGGCTAAGGGAAAGCACGGGTTACAGCGGAGGAAAAAAGAAGAATCAGGCGGAGCAAAAGTCCTTTAGGATCGCTGGGTCCTTCTCCTTCATGCGGGTCACGGCGACCCTGTAGATGTCAATAGGGGTAGCTCCACGTCGCGGCCCTGTCCATCATTGGCGCCATGTGCAGGCGTCGTCTGCCGATCATGGCGTTCCATTCCATCCCAGCAAACGTCGTGATGAACTGATGTGCCTATCAGCGTTCATATGATGGCTTGGTAGAACAGCACTGGCATGCCCGACGCTGTTCTTGATGTGAACCCTCAGGTATGGCCCGTCATGGCCACGGGTTACATCAGGGCGTGCCGGTCTCTTTCTTGGTGTTAGAGTTTTGATCCAGGCCCATACGCCTAGACTGGAGTGGTTGGCGGTGGTATGGGACCACATCGGGCGAGGCGGAGCCCACAGCCTCGGGGTCGGGCGAGGCGGAGCCCTCCCCCAGAGGTCGGGTGAGGCGGAGCCCGCAGCCTCGGGGTCGGGTGAGGCGAAGTACGCGGCCTCGGGGTCAGGCGAGGCGGAGCCCGCCCGCGGCGGCCTCGGCTCTGCCTCCTGGGGGTCGGGCGAGGCGGAGCCTGCCCCCCAGAGGTCGGGCGAGGCAAAGCCTGTGTACCTGGGGGTAGATTGGAGTTGTAGTCGCGTATCTTCAGTGCTCACAGACGGTTCTCGTTCTGCTCGAAGCAAGCACCAAGCACAAAGAACATACAAACAGACAAAGCAAAGACAAGCTAAGCACATTTAAAACAATCATAGCAAAAGCTTTAAAAACAACGTGCTAAAAGGGAGCTCGTGGTTATGGTCACAAGAATGCAAGAGACACAAAAAACGGAGCTAACGACTAAAAACAAATGACTATTGAAAGATTTAATTATATTATAAAAGTGAAGAAACAACTGCAGGTTTGGTTTATTTTAATTAAGAAAAGTCATATGAATGACAACACAGATTAGTCAATTTGTATTTCCTTCAGAAACCAAGTTAAACATAATCATATTTTATTCATAAATTTTGTAGTATAAATTAAGCAAATTAAACCCTAACCTTACAAAATAAAGTATCATGTGTGAACACCTATTTTTTTAATATATGCAACATGGTTTAACTAATCAAATTATAAATAAAGAAAGCAACGTGGTTAAACTAATCAAATTATAAATAAAGAAAACATATTCATGTAGCAATTAATCATATTTAACATTTTTGTATATGAAATACCATAGTGTAACACCTGTATTGCTTTTAGAATAGAAAACTAGATACATATAGGTTAATCAAATTAATATTTAATTATGAAGACATAATCATATGGCATGAAGAACGTCTCTGCTAAACCGTAATCAGACTACGTCAATATGATCTAGGGATTGGGTTAACAAGGAAAACAGAGACTTCAAAGAGGAGCAGGTACGTACTACGATCATCCTTGGGCGGGTCACATACGTGATCTGCATTTACGGTGGTTATGGCAGGCCGGTTGATGATTATTGTTCATATATGAGACATGGATCGTTAGTATTTTCTGGCGTTGACGGATGAGACCAAGATGACAGCAGGGAGCAAAGGGTTCCGGTGACTGCAGTGCTTGGCCAGTGGATACGTACGCCAATAGCTAATCATTTGAACAAAACCACCATACAGTACATGGAATTGATTATAGGCAAAACATGAAAGCCCATACCATACATGGCTTTCCAGGCCTGCATGACGCGGCTGCATGCTTCTGCTCGGCACAGCCAACAGCTAATGGTAGATCGGCAGGCCAGGCACAACAACTTATATGGTCTGCATGCACCGCCAGAGATGAAGTTGATGACAACGGATGGATCTCCCCATGATGGCGGCGCTCCAGAAGCTTGAGAGGACGGCACGTAGTCACGGCCGGCGGCGGTCGATGGCTGATGCTGAGCTAGGGCACGTGAGAGATATGAGCAGGGCACTGCCACGCACGGCATGTCACACGGCTGCCGAGCACCTCGAGCGATGGTGAGCTATTGAATGAATGGAGGAAAAAAATCTAATCTAATTAGAGGTTCCCAAACCAGGGCCTCCCTATGTAGCTTTGGTATGCTTTGCTCAGAGTTGGTGCATATATATAGGGGAAGACCTCAACACTTCTACATCAATTAACAATATGGTACTAATTGATATTGCATCTTCCAACTTCACTAATAGACCTAAATAAACATTAAAGCCCATTAGTAAATAAAGACATAGCCTTTATGATTTATTAGGATTATTGCACATGGGTTTGAGTGTTGGTGGAACAAAAGGGGTTTTCTTATTTTTAGAATTAATTAATTTCAGGATTAAAATAATTTCAGAAAAGTCTAGAATTGAATTTAAGCCATGAAAAATACTCCGAAAGCTTTAAAAATTCATGGAAAATTACCGGAGATACTTTGGAACATGACGAACCCAAACAATGTATTTGGAGCTCATCAAAAGATATTTCGAGGCATCTAAAAATTAGATTACGCTTGTAGAAAAGTGGGAACAAGTTCTAGAAAAAAGCTAGAAAAACTCCTAAAAAGCCTGTAGAGATAAGTTGATGGACGAGAAACTGAAATGAGTGATTTGGATTACAAAGGAAAGATTTGGGAAGCTCCAAACCATAGCTTAAGCTAGGAAACAAGGAATTTGATGATATAGAAAGACGAAGACAAGCCGGAGAAAGATAAATGACTTAATAAACGCTTTTTCAAAAAATTTCACACTCACAACACAAAGTCAAGCAACAGACAAACATCACGCAAAAGCCTATCAAATTAATTCAGAAAAGTTTGAAAATTCATATTTTCCTATAACTAAATTTGTACTAGCTCAAACTAAACTTAATAAATTTTATCCAAATATTTAAATCATTGAGTTTATTTAGTGTTTTCTATTCATAACCCAAAATCGAAAATTTTGGGATGTGACGACATGCACATCCACTTGGAAACCTCACCTGTCACCCAATCTGGATCGCCGACCAATACCGACTTTAGCAAGTAAAAGGAGACAGAACGAGAAAGATTAAAACCAAATTCTGGTGGCCTGCTGGACACAACCGTAACCATGGAGATCTCCTTTTATGCGCACGCTTTAATTTGCAACACCGTTCACTAGATTGAACCGCGGAATTCAAAAGGGTGCCGGCCGGTCTGCTGTCAATCTGACGGCATCCGAAAGGGGTAATAATACAATACGAAGGCCAGTCTCAGTGATAGTTTTATTGCGCTGTTTTCAAGATTGCCATGTCATATAAAATGAAATAAAACTTAGATTAAACACCTACTCTCGATGCATAAGTTTTATTCCATGGTTTTATAGACATTTAATTCTAAGGCTCATAGAGAGTTGATAATCATACCAAGAGAGTTTCATCCCCATGAAACTCATTTATTCCCTCTCTTCATTAAAACACTGTGAAGTTATAAAAAATGTATACGTGGCAGGCTATTAAATGCAAATGAAACTATCAGCAAACTCTCACTAACCACCACCACTTCCCCGTTCATCCAAATCCATTTGATTGATTGGAGCTTCTCACACAAGCTCATTTAGCAATAATTATGTCGTACTATAAACTGATTCTGCGATCGTTCAAGTTGCACATGCCGGGCCAGCCAGCAGCCAGGTAGGCACGCAGCTCGATCGGTGAAGCAAGATGGATGGGAACGCGATCGACGTGAAGTGTATTGTTAGATTATTGTTATTGGATTAAATAAACGTGTATAATGGTGGTGTGTGTGATCCGCGGGTATTGTTGTTACTGGTTGGTAGTGGTAGGTACGGACAAACAAACAATCCATCCACAGGCTGAACGATATTTCCCACATACTTTTAGTCGTCGTTTTCATGGGATGATTTGGTTCGGCTTGTTCGTAAGTAGTAAGTATTTGTTTCTGGCACTTCTAACGACGTGCCGGACAACCAAACTAAACTGTATAGGAGTACTATAAAAAACAGAAAAACCTACGGCCGGCGGCGCATGTACCTGAGCAGGCGCGCGAGGTTCGTGTGGCTCAGGCTGTCGAGCACCTCCAGCTCCGCGCGGAACTCGCCGTTGCCGGCGCCCGTCTCGCCATACACGAACCCCCCGATGATGTTGTCCAGGGAGAAGCCGCCCGTGGCCACGGCGAGGAAGGCCGGCGAGATCTTCTAGAGCGAGGCGTTCGCAGTCGTGCCACCAGCAGCGCAGCGCAGTGCGTGCCAGTAGAAGAAGAAGCACAGTGGGTGGCACCAACAGCAGCACAGTGAAGAGCAGTGAACGATTCTAGCCATTTTATTATATTCGCCATGTATCCAAACAACGTAAGGCTAATTTGGGCTACCTAGTTATTAGCTCAATTTTTAGTAATCCAAAAAGGTGGTACCCCTTTTTAAAAAATGGCACAAATCTTAAACCAGGTGTCGGGTTCATAAACCCGGAGTCTCTAATGGGTCCGCTTCCCAACAAAAGCTCGGCCTAGCAGACGGCATTGCAAACGACGCGCAACTCCTGGGCCGGCCTAAATACCTAACGACAGGCCGGAAGAACGATCCAGTCTCCGACCGAAAGGCCTGACCAAGGAGACGACGCTCGCTTCCGACTCCGACCCGCTTCTCTGACCGGGAACACACCGAACCTCTGCTTACGGCTCTTCTCCGACCGGCGTGGTCGGAGCCGACTAGGAACGACCGGTCGGGGACACCCGCTCGATGACGACCCAAGAAATCAGGCGAAGCAGATAAGGTAAGGCGCTCAAGTCAAACGCAATACCGAGGACCGTACCCTGCACACCTGTAGGACAATACTGTCAGGTCATGTCAGAAGGGTACTTTATAACCTTCAGACATGTCAGAACACGAACAGTATGGTAGGCGCCGACATTTGCCATACCAGAAGAACACGATGGAACCTACCATATGCAACTGACCATCAACAGTATTGTGGGCGCCGACAAACTGTCTTGTACCCGACGGCGTGGGAAACAAGACTAGGTAGCGCGCGCACACACACACACTCTCTCTCTCTCACCTGTAAGGCGATCCCCTTAACCTATAAAAGGGGATGCGCTCTCTCCTAAAAGACCGACGAATGACAGAGAACAACAGACGGATCATTCCGACTCTCTCTGCTAAGCTTTAGATATTCTAAGCACTTGAACAGCTCCATAGCTCTAGAACTCTAAAGCTACACAGAGCATACGTTCAAACACTTAGCGCACGTAGGAGCTCCCGTCGCTCTTGGCCCTTCAGTCTAGAGTCCGACCGGACCTCTAACACCCCCATCTTACTCCCACTCGTTTGTAACCTCACAGCAAACTTCGAGCACCTGGGCTTAGGAATAAAGTCTCTGACCGACTCAAACTGGACGTAGGGCACGTTGCCTGAACCAGTATAAACCCTATGTCATTGAGTGTTAGGCCACATCCGATCACAACGTACGTTAAAACGACAAATATTTACTTGTTGGCCACTTTTCGCACCCGACAGTTGGTGCCGTCCGTGGGGAGGACGCCGTACGTTCACGCTTTTTGTCATCGAATGGCCCACCTTTCCGCCATCTTCGGCATGACGGGCTCAAGCGATACGATTCGCTTCGGCTCGCTGGAGTTTCCCACGCTCCCACCTATTGGGATGTGAGTTCCTCCCGTCTTCGAGCCATCCTAGACCTTCCTCTTCGAAAGCCTGGACTTCATCGCCGACCGGTTCGGCGTGCTTAGCCTTTGCGAGGAGGCAGTTGTCCCGGCACCCATCGGAGGAGTGCCCTCTGTCGGCTCCGGGCCACCCGGCGACCTCAACGACGAGATGCCTGCGCTTCGCTCCGAGCCCACGCTGGGCTCAAACCCCACTGTGAGTAACGTACATATTGTTCTTTACTCGCTATTTAATATCTTCCGCCGACTCTCCAGAGGGACCCCATTGTCCCCACCAAACCCACCATGCAACCGACCCCCTACGGCCTCGTGCCCCCCACGAACGCGTACGCACGGGGGCTCCAAAAGATGCTGACGCCACCCCCTCTCACATCCGAATTCCCACCTCCTTCCACGACCTCATGGATGACGAGGTTGAAAGCGACGGCTCTAGCATCGACGACGTCGTGGCACCTAGCTATCCTCTGTCCCGGGAGTGCGCTATGGCAGACACTCTGGGACAGCCACCGGTGGTAGCGGAGTCTCTAAATCAAATTTATAAGGATAGAAAGACTTACATTCTGCATCCTAACAACCTCAGTTTCATCATAAAGTATTATTTTCTTAACATCATCAAAGTTTGCTCCGCTTAAATTCTTTGCTTGCAGTATAACCTTTCATTGACCTTTCAGCTTATGATACTTGTGGTAAACTTGTCGCTGAGTGCAATTTGTTTGATACTTTGCATTAATCTGTTTTGCGCACTCCCCATGATGTATCTCACGAAAAACCATTAGTCTTCCCTAAGCTTGTATCTTCTCTTTGTAGCATCGTAGCATGTCCTCCACCACCTGGGGCTGCCACACAACGTTATTTCCTGCCATCCCTGCATGTGACAGTACTTAAAATATTTTCGGAGATTACAAAATTCATATACCTCATATGACTATGTGGATGTAATTAAGATAATTCATGTAAAGAAACTACATTTCATTCAGAGAAATCCATGAATACAATAAAAAGGACTACTTTACATTGCAACACAAAAATAATAAATAGTTTCATAGATGACTGAACAACACACATCAGCCATGCCTAACATTGTTCCTATTTCTCCACATACTATTAGCTATGGCATCCCTGTCTCGGAGTAGTTCCCTCTGTTCCTCACGTAAATCTCATTGAACACGTCCAGCTATTCTGGGATAGTTCTCAAACCAACTTTGTTCGCTATAGACTAGTTCATCAGGTCCCCCATTTTGTAAGATCCAGTTATGAAGAATACAACATGCTATGACAACTCGTACTTGTGAAGGGAAGGGATAATATGGTCTTGTTGTCAGCACTTTGAAATGATTTTTTAGTGTCCCAAATGCTCTCTCGACAGTAACTAGGAGGGATGAGTGCCTTAGGTTGAATAGCTCATTTTGTTTCCACGCTCTATTGCCCCTCCATTCACGCAAATGGTAACGAGTTTGACAAAAAGGAGGTAGAAATCCTCTCCTTGCTGCGTAGCCAGCATCTGCAAGGTAGTATTTACCTACCAGGCCATTGGGAACACAATTAATATCACTAAGTTGTATATGTAAGTGTTCCAAAGGTAGACTACACACCAACCTTCAGGGACTCGAAGGCCATTTGGATGCTCAAGAGAATGTCTTAGGACCGTGGAATCATGTGCGGACCCCTCCCAACTAGCACTTCCATACGTGAACATCAAATCAAAATCGACCACTGCAAGAACATTTTGGGTAGGAAAACCTTTCCTACCGCGGAACCTATCTACAATCCTTGATGGAACATTACAAGGAATGTGGGTACCATCAATTGCGCCGATGCAATCCTAGCCATTCAATTGGTATAGGAACATAAGTACATACTAATATATTATTAATAAGCTATTTTGGTATAAAATAGTGAAGGGCCATACCTTAAAATAGGGATCAAACCGAGGGTTGCCTACAATTTTTGATGGTATATTGAGAGAGCGATGCCTAAGCATTTCAGGTCCAAGTTGTCCAATTGCATATAAAACTTGATTGAAATATCGGCTAACGGTTTCACCTGACCTTGTGAAATGAAAACTAATATCACTGTTTTTCTTATGATGTCCTACAGTAGTGAGAAACATGGCAATTTGTTCCTCTATGGTACAATGCCAAGTATCTCTAAGTGCTCCCATAGTACGCAGTTTTAGACACAGCTTGAAAAGCACTTACTTTCCCATGCACAACTCTGAGATGCAGTGTTTCTCCTCACCATAATACAGTTCTGTAGATACTTCAGCCTTTCTTTACTCCTCTCTAACACTGAGTATCGTATAGGATCACCGGTATTGCGTTGAAATATCACCAATATCAACCATGCTAAAATAGAAGCGCTATTGAATGCAATCATTCTATTAACAATAGCACTATCATCCATCTATAGTAATCAAACAACAAAGGACAAACAGTTAAACTACCTACAAGTACAGAGTAAAAATCAAATGAATTCTTTGATACAGAGGACATAAGTAGGGTATCACAAAGTTCATATGAAACCACACTAAGGACAATATTTTCACCATTTGCTTTACAAGAGAAAGAGAAACACCTTTAAGATCTCAGAAACTTTAGCCTAGGTAAATAATTATAAAAAACAAAAATCAGGAAAACCAGAACAATAGCAGAGAAAGACCTTTGAAACTCAGAGTAAGATTTTCACCAAAATCACTTCACAACACCTCTAGTAATTAGAATAGAGTAATTGTTCATTCAAGGAATTGTTGATACAGTAGCAAATATCTATGTGTGGAGAGGATTGACTAGAAATCACATGATTATCCTTTAAATAGATCTTCAGACTGCAGTGTGCTGCGCACATCGGAGCCCAATCATTAAGCACACCATCTACTCTATGGAATGAATCCCCAATCTAAAGAGTCCTCAGGCATATTCCAATCACAATTAATCTCTGGATGAAAAAATAGACATTTGGGATTGATTACAGACCTTGCAAGATGAAGAGGAGGAACCTGCTCCTCCGTCCCTACTCTCTGTCGTCCCCTGCTCTGCTCTCTGTCCTGCTGAAGACAGCCTGGGAAATCGATCTCGTGGTCTCGCAGCGGTCAAGTTTGAGAGGACGAGAATGGAGCTACTGGGTGGAGGTTATGGTGCCTGCAAACTGAGATCTGGCTAGATTTATGGCGCTGTTGGAGCAAAAATCGCATGGGACGCTGAGGAACATGGCGGTGTGAATGGGGGAAAAGCGGAGTTCGTTGCAGATGAGATCGTCTCGCGCACATTTTCTTCGGCACGAGCGCGATTTGCCGTTGAAGGTGAGCCGAATCGGCTCTCCCTCTGGAGCGATGCTTTTCTGGGCGAGCAGAGCAAGGTCGCCCCCAAAAGCTAGGTTTTTTTGGATTACCAAACGCTGTGGCTAGCCTAGCGAGGCTAGTATTTTTCTTGCCCAGGATCCAAACATACCCATACGGCACTCGGATTGTTTGAATCACATATACTTGACCTGCTATATGTGCACGATAAGCACTGTTGCATTGCATGCAAATTTTCCAATGTCAATCTGGATTTTTGCCGTTTCACAAAAAACATCTGGATTTTTGGAAAAACAAAAGAGAAACTAGCAAAGTGCGAACCCAATTCAGCTTGAAATTGGACTTTATACCAACACTGGACATGAGTCGTTCCAACTCATTTGAGCACACATCTGCTTGGGACCTTGAGTCCCTGAAGCACATGTTGTAGCCCCTGGTTTTGAGAATAAAACTAGATACACACCATATGTGAGCTTAGAAAGTCAAATCACACATATGGCTACAAATAAGGGTAATATCAAAAGACAACGCTCAATACATAACGTACTTAAAACAAAGAATACAACCTTAGATAGAAGACAACGGAAAAACACTCCGATCTTCAGATGAAAACTCCACTCCACATGGACAACTGACTGGTTGATTACAATCCTAACCATCTGGTACCCAACCGAGATTTTCCAAAGAATTAAAAAGTAAAGCAAGGATAAGTACATGTCATACTCAGCAATATAACATAGGGTTCATGAGGCTCAAAAGGTTGACACTGGTTTACTGCGATTGGTTTTTAGTAAGTCATAATTTTAGCAATTGAGTAGCAACAAGTTTAGCGTAAGCCCCAAATAACCATACGATTATGTAAACAAGATTAATGTATAGCAAAAACAATTATTATAAGTGAGCATCTGTATCATTAGTATCATTAGTGTTCGCCATCTATTCAGTAAGCGGCACAGGCCGCTCATGACCATGAGCACGGTTGATATACTAGTTTTACACTCTGCAGAGGTTGTACACTTTCACATGTGCCGTGATACCCATATGTCTGGGTTAATTACTCCCAAAACACTTCCAAGGTGAGCCGGCTTCGATCACTATAAAGTCTTTCAAAGGTTCGTCTAACAAGTGTAGCCCGCTAGGTTTCCCCATCAATAAGCATGAACTCCCTTCCAAGGGGTGACTAATAAAAATACAAAGAAACCAAAGTGCACCCTCTTGGTAGGCCGAGAATATATAGATTGGAGCCCCTCTTGCACCTTTCGGTAAGCTACTATGAGCTAGAAAAGGTCCTCATACTTGACTAAAGCTAGAGCCATATAACACTCATGGTTGTAAGTCTCGGGAGAATTCACTTACTGATAAGTCCTTAAGGAGAGGAATCTAGAGCACCACAAAAATAATACTCTAGCCCCCTTATTCCATGTTGCTAAAAATCATATTTTAACGTTTATTACATATACCACTAGTCAGGTTACAGATCATGGTTATTTAATCTAAGCACTAGCAAAGTACTATCCAATTCAATTATCCCATAGGTATCAAGTCACAAGTTATCAACAACTAGGATATCCTTAAGGGTAATAAGATAGACACATGCATCATGTATTAAATGATTAAAGGTGAATGGGAAACAAGGATGATCCCTTGATATACTTGTTTTTTGCTCTTGCTCACATTTTTCACATACTTTGCTTTTGGTCATCACCTTCTCATCTTCAGTGCTCATAGACTGTTCTCGTTCTACTCGAAGCAAGCACCAAGCACAAAAACATACAAACAGACAAAGTAAAGACAGCTAAGCACATTACAACAATTATAGCAAAAGCTTTAAAAACAACGTGCTAAAAGGGGCTCGTGGTTACGGTTACAAGAACGCAAGAGACGTCAAAAACGGAGCTAACAGCTAAAAACAAATGACAATTGAAAGATTTAATTATATTATAAAAGTGAAGAAACAACTACAGGCTTGGGTTATTTTAATTAAGAAAACTCATATGAATGACAACACAGATTAGTCAATTTGTATTTCCTTTAGAAACCAAGTTAAACCTAATCATATTTTATTCATAAATGTTGTAGTATAAATTAAGCAAATTAAACCGTAACCTTACAAAATAAAGTAGCATGTGAGAACACCTATTTTTTTAATATATTCAACGGGGTTTAACTAATCAAATTATAAATAAAGAAAACGGCGTGGTTTAACTAATCAAATTATAAATAAAGAAAACATATTCATGTAGCAATTAATCATATTTAACATTTTTTGTATATGAACTACCGTTTTTGAACGGTTTTGTAGTTGAGGGTTAAAATTAGACCAAGACAATAGTTGAGGGGCCAAATGTAGACTTAATCCTTAACAAGATGGTACTAATTGATATTGCATCTTCCAACTTCACTAATAGCCCTAAATAAACATTAAAGCCATTAGTAAATAAAGACATGGCCTTTATGATTTATTAGGATTATTGCACATGGGCTTTAAGGGTTTGTGGAACAAAAGGGGTTTTCTTATTTTTGGAATTTAGTTAATTTCAGGATTAAAATAATTCTAGAAAAGTCTAGAATTGAATTTAAGCAATGAAAAATACTCCGAAAGCTTCAAAAATTCATGGAAAATTACCGGAGATACTTTGGCACACGATGAACCCAAACAATGTATTTGGAGCTCATCAAAAGATATTTCGAGGCATCTAAAAATTAGATTACGCTTGTAGAAAAGTGGGAACAAGTTCTAGAAAAAAGCTAAAAAAACTCTTGAAAAGCCTGTAGAGATAAGTTGATGGACGAGAAACTGAAATGAGTGATTTGGATTACAAAGGAAAGATTTGGGAAGCTCCAAACCATAGCTTAAGCTAGGAAACAAGGAATTTGATGATATAGAAAGACGGAGACAAGCCAGAGAAAGATAAACGACTTAATAAACACTTTTTCAAAAAATTTCACACTCACAACACAAAGTCAAGCAACAGACAAACATCACGCAAAAGCCTATCAAATTAATTCAGAAAAGTTTGAAAATTCATATTTTTCTATAACTAAATTTGCGCTAGCTCAAACTAAACTTAATAAATTTTATCCAAATATTTAAATCATTGAGTTTATTTAGTGTTTTCTATTCATAACCCAAAATCAAAAATTTTGGGATGTGACAACATGCACATCCACTTGGAAACCTCACCTGTCACCCAATCTGGATCGCCGACTAATACCGACTTTAGCAAGTAAAAGGAGACAGAACGAGAAAGATTAAAACCAAATTCTGGTGGCCTGCTGGACACAACCGTAACCATGGAGATCTCCTTTTATGCGCACGCTTTAATTTGCAACAACGTTCACTAGATTGAGCCGCGGAATTCAAAAGGGTGCCGGCCGGTCTGCTGTCAAGCTGACGGCATCCGAAAGGGGTAATAATACAGTGCTAAGGCCAGTCTCCGTGGAGAGTTTTATTACGCTGTTTTCAAGATTGCCATGGCATATATAATGAAATAAAACTTGGATTAAACACCCACTCTTGATGCAAAATTTTATTCCATGGTTTCATTGACATTTAATTCTAAGACTCATAGAGAGTTGATAATCATACCAAGATAGTTTCATCCCCACGAAACTTATTTATTCTCTCTCTTTATTAAAACATTGGCATGTCATAAAAATACATACGTGGCAGGCTATTAAATGCAAATGAAACTCTCAGAACACTCTCACTGCCACCACTTCCCCGTTCATCCAAATCCATTTGATTGATTGGAGCTTCTCACACAAGCTCATTTAGCAATAATTATGTCGTACTATAAAACCGAGTTAGAATTAAACTGAACTGATTCTGCGATCGTTCAAGTTGCACATGCCGGGCCAGCCAGCAGCCAGGTAGGCACGCAGCTCGATCGGTGAAGCAAGATGGATGGGAACGCGATCGACGTGAAGTGTATTGTTAGATTATTGTTATTGGATTAAATAAACGTGTATAATGGTGGTGTGTGTGATCCGCGGGTATTGTTGTTACTGGTTGGTAGTGGTAGGTACGGACAAACAAACAATCCATCCACAGGCTGAACGATATTTCCCACATACTTTTAGTCGTCGTTTTCATGGGATGATTTGGTTCGGCTTGTTCGTAAGTAGTAAGTATTTGTTTCTGGCCGTCGGTAATATAATCCACCAATGCCATAATCTCGCGCACGTCGCATCCTCTCCCTCGTTCCGGTCACTTCTAACGACGTGCCGGACAACCAAACTAAACTGTATAGGAGTACTATAAATTAAATGCTAAATGTTAGTGTAATCGCGTTCGGAGGCCAGCTAGCTAGGATCGGACGAGACACGGGCGTGAACACCACACCAACCTATCTAGTAGTTTCCAGCAGCATGTGCTCCTACCGCTCCGACTCCGACCCGTTTCTCCGACCGGAAGACTTGAACAAGGAGGGGACGACGCTCGCTTCCGACTTCGACCCGCTTCTCCGCCCGGGAACACACCGAACCTCTGCTTACGGCTCTTCTCCGACCGGCGCGGTCGGAGCCGACTGGGAACGACCGGCCGGGGACACCCGAAATCAGGCGGAGCAGATAAGGTAAGGTGCTCAAGTCAAAAGCAATACCGAGGACAGTACTTTATAACCTTCCATACATGTCAGAACATGTCGACGAAATATGGTCGGCAGTCTACCTAGGGGTATGTCCAAGGTAGTAGATTATCGATAGACAGGTGCGCAAGCTACGAACGAGATGGTGACACAAGACAGACACGAGGTTTTATCCAGGTTCGGCCGCCGTGAAGACGTAATACCTACGTCCTGCGTCTGATTGTATTGCTATATGTCAATGAGATCTATGTATCTAGATGGATCGTGTCCGCTAGGGGACCCCTGCCTCTCCTTATATAGTATGGAAGGACAGGGTTACAAGTAAAGTATCATATTTGGTACTATACAATGTCTTGCGGTGCACGCCGAGCAGCGCCGTGCATGCCTTGATCTTGTGGGTCGGGCCACCTCTGATGGTGCGGCCCATGTCTTGTCTTGAGGATACCAGGGGCCATACCCCCATAGCTTGTCCCCGAGCCTGACAGTAGGTGACGTAGTCGCGTGGTGCCAGGGTCAGAAAGTAGAAGACCAGCCGAGCATGCAGCCAGTCCCCGAGCGTAGCCTCGAGATGAGAACAAGCACATTCACCGCAAGGTGAAGTGTGCCCACTTAGTCCCCGAGCCTGCTGGAAGATGAAGAATGAATCTTGTAGCAGGGTCAAAGAAAAAGAAGTCTGAAAGCTTTGCCAACGTCGCCCGACACGTGCGTATCAAGACCCCAAACGTGTTGCCCAAGATCAGCACCCTGATCCGAATAGCATGGAGCAGCTTGATAGCACACCGATGAGATGTAGCAAGATCTGAGCAGCAAGGGAGTCCCCGGTGTCGCTGGCGATGACCGAGCACCGAGGAGCGAGGAGTCCCCGACGTCGCTGGCGATGTCCGGGCACCGAGGAGAGAGGAGTTCCCAGCGTCACCGGCGATGACCAAGGAGCGAGGAGTTTCTAGCGTCGCCGGCGATGACCGAGGAGCGAGGAGTCCCCGGCATCGCTGGCGAAGTCCGAGCATCGAGGAGTCCCCAGCATAGGCGGCGATGTCCGAGCACCGAGGAGCAAGGAGTCCCCGGCATCGTCGGTGATGACTGAGCACTGAAGAGTCCCCGGCGTAGGCGGCGAGGTCCGTGCACCGAGGAGTCCTTGGCGTAGGCGGCGATGTCCGAGTGCCGAGGAGTCCTCGGCGTAGGCGGTGATGTCCGAGCACCGAGGAGCGAGGAGTCCCCGGCGTCAGCGGTGAGGTCCGAGCACCGAGGAGTGAAGAGTCCCCGGTGTCGCTGGCGAAGTCCGAGCACCGAGGAGCGAGGAGTCCCCGGCGTCGGCGGCGAGGTCCGAGCACCGAGGAGCGAGGAGTCCCCGGCGTCGCTGGCGAAGTCCGAGCACCGAGGAGCAAGGAGTCCCCGGCGTTGGTGGCAAGGTCTGAGTACCGAGGAGCGAGGAGTCCCTGGCGTCGCTGGCGAAGTCCGAGCACCGAGGAGCGAGGAGTACCTGGTGTCGGCGACGAGGTCCAAGCACCGAGGAGCGAGGAGTCCCCGGCGTCGCTGGTGAAGTCCGAGCACCGAGGAGTGAGGAGTCCCCGTTGTCGGCGGCGAGGTCTGAGCACTAAGGAGCGAGGAGTCCCCGGCGTCGCTGGCAAAGTCCGAGCACCGAGGAGCGAGGAGTCCCCGGCGTCGGCGGCGAGGTCCGAGCACCGAGGAGCGAGGAGTCCCCGGCGTCAGCGGCGAGGTCCGAGCACCGTCGTAGCTAACGACGTCCGTGCGGTGAAGTGTGCTCACTTAGTCGACGACTGAGCACCGAGGAGCGAGGAGTCCTTGAGGTCGCTGGCGAAGACCAAGCACTGAGGAGCGTGGAGTCCCCGGCATAGGCGGCGATGACCGAGCACCGAGGAGCGAGGAGTCCCTGGCGTCGCTGGCGAAGTCCGAGCACCGAGGAGCGAGGAGTCCCCGGTGCCATTGGCGATGACCGAGCACCGAGGAGCATGGAGTCTCCGGCATCGCTGGCGATGACCGAGCATTGAGGAGCGAGGAGTCCCCGGTGTCGCTGGCGAAGTCCAAGCACCGAGGAGCGAGGAGTCCCCGGCGTAGGCGGCGATGTCCGAGCACCGAGGAGCGAGGAGTCCCTGGCGCCGTTGGCGATGATCGAGCACCGAGGAGCGTGGAGTCCCCGACGTCGCTGGCGATGACCGAGCACCGAGGAGCGAGGAGTGCCCGGCGTCGCTGGCGAAGTCCGAGCACCGAGGAGCGAGGAGTCCCCAGCGTTGCTGGCGAAGTCCGAGCATCGAGGAGCGAGGAGTCCCCGGCATTGGCGGTGAGGTCCGAGCACTGACGTAGCTGACGACGTCCATGTGGTGAAGTGTGCCCACTTAGTCCTCGAGCACGAAGTATCCATGCACCGAGGAGTAACCGGCGTAGCTGGCGATCAGTTCGATCAACTGGTCGGCGACGGAGTCCATGAGCCAAGTGGTCTGACCAGTTGATCAGTGGAGAAGTCCGAGCACCAGGTGGACGATGATCCTGCAATACAAACATGTAGAACGGGTAGTACATGATGTAAAAATAAATGAACTCTGGAGAAAAATCAGCAATGGTGATGAAACGGCGTATGTAGTTCGACGATCAGTTGGCGTGAAAATATATTTATGTTTAATATAAACCGCCAGACCAGTTAGTGTGTAGCTGAGTCTCCAGCCCTAGCTAGCCCATAGTCCATAACGTCGAGCGCGGAGCCCGTGCACGTGTAGGAGGAACAGGCATGACCAAGGAGCCGCTGCCGACCACCCATAACGCAGAGGGCAGACGCTCGTGCACGTGTAGGGAGGAGACAAAGACAGGGCCGTCTCTGGAGGTGTCCGAGCATCAACATGACTGTTCGAGGGTTCGCCTTAGACTTAGCTGTATGTCATCTTTAAGATGGTATACATGAAAGAAAAACGTTTGGAGAGCAAACATAGAGAAAACAGCTCGGAGAAACATTATAGTGATATACGAAAATTGGAGAACATTTAGAAAAATATTAAAGCGTCACTTAGCTTTAGATAGAACGTCTGGTCGGCGACGTATGGCATTATCTGGTCGGTGTTGACGAAGTTGCCGCAGCAGTCGCAGTTGTCATGGCGCTGTTCTTCGCGGCGATCATCATTGCGACGCTGCAGGTGGTCGGAGTAAGTAGTCCGGGCGACGTCGTCTTGATCGATGGAGTCGAGCAGGTCGGTGTTGTCGATCCTCCCTTTGTAGCGAGGAAGCGAACGACGGGTTGCCGGCGTGGCTGAAGATGATGCTGGTGTGGCCAAAGCCAGATCCAACGTGGTTGGAGCCGTAGCTGATGCTGGTGAAGCAGTGGTCGACGCAGATTGGATCTGCGCCTCCTCCGTGGTCATGGTGATGAAGTTGTCGGAGCCAGTGGTCTAGGTGATCCAGCCGATGGTGAACGTGAGGCCGTTCGGCGTAGCCATGGAACCGGGGATGATGACCATCTTGTTTGTCTGGGGAGCAGTACGCACACCCCCTACCTAGCGCGCCACTGTCGACGAAATATGGTCGGCAGTCTACCTAGGGGTATGCCCAAGGTAGTAGATTATTGGCAGACAGGTGCGCAAGCTAGGAACGAGATGGTGACGCAATACAGACACGAGGTTTTATCTAGGTTCGGCCGTCGTGAAGGCGTAATACCTACGTCCTACGTCTGATTGTATTGCTGTATGTCAATGAGATCTATGTATCTAGATGGACCGTGTCCACTAGGGGACCCCTGCCTCTCCTTATATAGTATGGAAGGACAGGGTTACAAGTAAAGTATCCTATTTGGTACTATACAATGTCTTACGGTGCACGCCGAGCAGCGCCATGCACGCCTTGATCTTGTGGGCCGGGCCACCTCTGATGGTGCGGCCCATGTCTTGTCTTGAGGATACCATGGGCCATACCCCCACAGAACACGAACAATATTGTGGGCGCCAACATTTGTCTTACAGTATGGTAGGCGCTGATATTTGCCATACTAGAAGAACACGATGGAACCTACCACATGCATCTGACCATCAATAGTATTGTGGGCGCTGACAAACCGTCTTGTACCCAACGGCGTGGGCAACAAGACTAGGTAGCACACTCTCTCTCTCACTTGTAAGGCCATCGCCTTAACCTATAAAAGGCGATGCGCTCTCTCCTAAAAGACCGACGAACGACAGAGAACAACAGATGGATCATTCCGACTCTCTCTGCTAAGCTTTAGATATTCTAAGCACTCGAACAGCTCCATAGCTCTAGAACTCTAAAGCTACACAGAGCATACGTTCAAATACTTAGCGTATGTAGGAGCTCCCGTCGCTCTTGGCCCTTCGGTCCAGAGTCCGACCGGACCTCTAACACCCCCATCTTACTCCCACTCGTTTGTAACCCCACAGCAAACTTCGAGCACCAGGGCTCAGAAATAAAGTCTTCGACCGACTCAAACTGGACGTAGGGCATGTTGCCTGAACCAGTATAAACCATGTGTCATTAAGTGTTAGGCCACATCCAATCACAATGTATGGCAAAACGACAAATATTTACTTGTTGGTCACTTTTCGCACCGACAGTTGGCACCATCCATGGGGAGGACGCCGTATGTTCACATTTTTTGTCATCGGATGGCCCACCTTTCTGCCATCTTCGGCATGACGGGCTCAAGCAATACGATTCGCTTCAGCTCGCTAGAGTTTCCCATGCTCCCACCTATTGGGATGTGGGTTCCTCCCATCTTCGAGCCGTCCTAGACCTTCCTCTTTGGAAGCCTGGTGTTCATCGTCGACCGGCTCGGCATGCTTCATCTTCGCGAGGAGGCACTTGTCCCAGCGCCCATCGGAGGAGGAGCGCCCTCCATTGGCTCTGGGCCACCCGGCGACCTCAATGACAAGACGCCTGCGCTTCGCTCTGAGCCCACGCTGGGCTCAAACCCCACTGTGAGTAACGTACATATTGTTCTTTACTCGCTATTTAATTTCTTCCGCCGACTCTCTGGAGGGACCTTGTTGTCCCCACCAAAACCGCCATGCAACCGGTCCCCCTACGGCCTTGCATCCCCTACGGACACGTACACATGGGGGCTCCGAAAGATGCTAACGCCGACCCCTCTCACATCCGAATTCATGGGGATGGCGGACTATGCTCTTGCCTCCTTCCACGACCTCATGGATGACGAGGTTGAAAGCGACAGCTCCAGCATCGGCGACGTCGTGGCACCTAGCCACCCTCTATCCCAGGAGTGTGCAATGGCCAGTATTCGCCTAAACGACCGTTTAGCCCATTCACACACCATTTAAATGCTACACGGTGGTACACCGTTTCTATTTAATCGGTTGTTTTGACCGTTTAAACGGCCGTTTTCCCGTTTAAACACCCGTTTTACCTGAATAATGGGCTAAATGGTAGGTAACCGACTGTTTACCGTTTAGCGTTTAGGATAACACTAGCTATGGCGGACGCTCCGAGACAGCCACCGGTGGTAGCGGAGTCTCTACAGACTCACACCCCTCCAGACCCTTGTGCGGAGGCCCTTGCACGTGCATAGGAGCATGACGAGGAACTACGACAAAGGCGGCAGAGCCAGCCGCCACCTTTGCCGGCATGCTCGGCGCAGCACGCTACACCCCACGCGCGTAACACGACGAGCAGCGCTTGGGGTCATGCCCACCAGGTCCAACGCAACATCGTGGACGGGGGGAATGATCCCCCACAGTTCGCTCGGGCTAGCCAGAACATCACAGCTGCGGCGATGCTTCTGCAGGGCCTTCCAGAGCCTATCGACCCCCACGAGCAAGCGGTCCACCGGCACCTCTAGGCGTTGGTGGAGACCGCCGCCATTCAATAGGTGGAGAGCTCCGCATCATGACACTGACACGTGGCCTCTCTCCCCACCGGGGGAATGGGGGCGCACCAGTCGAATCGCTCCATCCGCTCTCCACTATAGTCATCGGTGTGGAACAGGAGGACGCAGCCGCACCACGGCCTGACCTAGCACTCGCTCCACACTGACCACCTATGCGTGAATGACTTGGGCCAAACCGAGATGGTCACAGCATCATCAACAACCGGCATCAAGCCCAGCATGATGATGACGTCTATCAAAGGACGGTGAGAGCAGGCGGCATGGGCCTCAGCTAGACCATCGAGGGGAGTGGGTAAACGCACCCTAGACATGGTCGCCGACCAAACGACCGGAGTCCTAGCCCGGATGGCCTAGGACCATGGGCCTTTGACTATCGTATCCAGAGAGCACCGTTCCCATAGCACTTCTGACCACCTACCAACATCGCCAAATACACTAGGGCAACGAATCCCGGTATATGGCTCGAAGACTTTTGGCTTGCCTGCCGAGCCGAAGGAGTGGATGATGACCACTTCATCATTCAGTACCTCCCCATCTGCGTGGGGGAGCATGTTCGAGCATGGCTCGAATTCCTCCCACGTAACGGCATCCGTGACTAGGCGGATCTCAAGAGGATCTTCATCGGCAACTTCCAGGGGACGTATGTCCATCCTAGGAATTCCTGGGACCTCAAGAGCTGCCAGTAGGAACCCAATGAGTCCCTATGGGATTACATCCATAGGTTCTCAAAACATTGCAACTCCCTTCCTGACGTCGTTGACACGGATGTCATCAGCGTGTTCCTCTCTGAGACAACCTGCGAGTCCTTGATCCACAAGCTCGGCTATCTGAAGCCTCGGACCACCCACGACCTGCTCGACGTTGCCACGAACCACGTCTCCAGCGAGGAGATGGTTAGAGCGGTCTTTAGTGGAGGCTAGGACAAGGGCAAGGCCAAGCACGAGGACCAAGACGAGGTCCCCTCCACGCAAAGGGGCAAAAAGAACAAGAAGGATCGACGCCGACCGACCAACTCTGCTTTGGTCGCCATGGTCGATCGTGCGGGCAAGGAGCCCCAGCAGGGACAGCCCAACCACTTTGACAAGCTCATGGACAACCCATGCACCAACCATGCCTACCCCATCAAGCACCTCTACAAGGACTGCAAACTCCTCAAGCGCTTTCTACGATAGGTCAGCGGACTGAAAGAAGGAAAGGGCAAGGAGGTGCGGTGGGCAAGGATGGGGATGGCTTTCCCGATCCCGAGGAATGCCTCATGATCTTTTGGGATCCGATGCCATCTACTCCAAGCGCTAGTGCAAAGTGCGCTATAGAGAGGCATGCATTGCCGAAACGGCCATCCCCTCCTTCCTTATCTGGTCGGAATCTCGGATCACTTTTGATCAGAGGGACCATCCTTCCCACGTTGCCAGACCGGGCCGCTACCCGCTCATCATTGGCCCAATTGTCTATAAGAAGTGCCTCACCAAGGTGATGATGGACGGAGGCAGCGGCCTCAACATCCTCTACGTCAACACCCTCGATGCCATGTGCATCCCTCGGTCGGAGCTCCACCCATTGAGCTCTCTTCCACAACGTGATCCCGGGAATGCAGGCATACCCGCTCGGGCATATCGACCTACCTATCACATTTGGCGACCGAGCCAACTTCCAATCAGAGGTCCTCACCTTCGAGGTAGTGGACTTCCTAGGGTCCTACCACACCATCTTAGGGCGGCCATGCTACGCCAAGTTCATGGCGATCCTCAACAACACCTACCTCAAGTTGAAGATGTCGGGACCGAACGACATCATCACTATGGGTAGCACCTTTTCGCACGCCTATATGTGCAACCGCGAGCATTACGAGCTCGCCACTGCTGTCATCCACTCAGCCAAGCTCCCTTGGCTCGGAGAATCGTCGACCCCAGTAGTCCTAGACTATAATGAGCCAATCTCCTTGACTGCCTTCAGGCCACTCGAGGAAACTAAGGCGGTGGGGATTGACCCTACCGACCCAACCAAGATGGTGCGGATCGGGACCCAGCTCCTGGCCAAATAGGAATGCGAGCTCACCGACTTTCTATGTGCCAATCGTGATGTCTTTGCAAGGAAATCTTCTGACATGCCGGGCATACCGCGGGAGGTTGCTGAGCATGCATTATGCCACATCCTGGGCTCAAAGCCCACCAAGCAATGACTGCGTCGCTTTGACGACGAGAGGCGCAGGGCCATAGGCAAGGAGATCACCAAACTCCTAGCGGCTGGATTCATCAAGGAGGTATACCACTCCGACTGGCTTGCCAATCCTGTTCTTGTTAAAAAGAAGACTAGGAAATGGAGAATGTGCGTTGATTATAATAGCCTCAACAAGGCGTGTCCGAAGGACCATTTTCCTTTGCCACACATAGACCAGATAGTCGTCTCCACCTCAAGATGCAAAATCCTCTCCTTTATGGATTCCTACTCAGGCTATCACCAGATCGCGATGAAAGAGTCCGACCAGCTCGTGACTTCATTCATCACCCCATATGGTTCGTATTGTTACGTAACTATGCCTTTCGGTTTGAAGAACACTGGCACCACCTATCAACGGTGGATGCAGCAATGCTTCGCTGACCAAATTGACCCGCTCTACCAGCCTAACCAAGTCGAGCGGCCAAAACCAACAATCGCCTTCTATGTTGATGACATAGTGGTCAAAATGGCTCAAGCTTGCGACCTGATCGCAAACTTGGCCGCAACATTCGCGAACCTCCAAAGGTTCAACATCAAATTGAATCCCGAAAAATGTGTTTTCAAGGTTCCGAAGGGGAAGCTGCTTGGATACATCATGTTTGAATGCGGCATCGAGGCCAATCCTGAAAAAATCATGGCCATCTCCAACATGGGCCCTATACGCAACGTCAAGGGCGTACAAAGGCTCATCGGCTATTTGGCCGCCCTGAGCCTGTTCATCTCCTGGCTAGGCGAGCGGGGGATGCCTCTCTACAAGCTTCTCAAAAAGACGGACGTGTTTGTCTGAACTGAGGAAGCACAGCAGGCTTTGGAGAGCCTCAAAGCGTCACAACATCGGCCCCAATCCTCATCGCTCTTGAACGGGGAGAACCCCTCTTCCTCTATGTTGCGGCAAGCAACCACGTGGTGAGCGCTGCCCTAGTCATCGAAAGGGAGGAGCCGGGACACCACCTTAAGGTCCAACGACTTGTATATTTCGTCGGGGAGGTACTCACCGACACCAAGGTTTGGTACCCCCAGGTGCAAAAACTTCTATACGCCGTGCTGATGGTGACTCGGAAGCTCCTACACTACTTCACCGACCACGAAGTCTCGGTCATCGCTTCATACCCGCCGGGCGACATCATCCGCAACCGTGACGCCGCGGGATGAATCTCCAAGTGGGCACTTGAGCTAATGGGCCACAACATCAGGTATATCCCTCACACTGCTATCAAGTCTTAGGATCTCATTGACTTTGTCACCGAATGGATAGAGGTCCAGCTCCCAACCCCAGACGTCACCCACGAGTACTGGACAATGTACTTCGACGGGTCCGTAATGGCGCCTAGCTCGGGGGCTGGAGTGGTTCTGATCTCGCCGGATGGGAGCAGGCTCCGCTACGCGATCCGCCTCCATTTTTTGGCCTCAAACAACACCATGGAATATGAGGCCCTCATCAACGGACTGCACATCGCCGTTGAGCTTGGCGCCACGCTGCTGTACGTCCACGACGACTCAGAGTTGGTCATCAACCAAGTCATGAAGGAGTCATCTTGCAAAAGCCCCCTCATAGCAGCATACTGCCAGGAGGTACGCAAGCTCGAGGACAAATTCTAGGGGATGAAACTGCATCATGTCCCCCAAAAGGACAACGATGCCGTCGATTTTCTCACAAAATTGGCCGCTAGGTGGGTTCCATCTCTTGATGGGGTCTTCATCAACGACCTTCACAAGCCGTCTGCTCACATCCTAGAAGGTTCTGTCTGGACACACCCCGATGCCAATCTAGCGCTCGGGGCCTCCGACCTCGGTGCCTCCATGATGACATCGCCCGCCGAGCTCATCGACCTACCATGACATCACGGCTTCCCGCTCCATCCAACCATGTTCCTCCCAAAGGAAACGGGACTTGTGGATCGACTTCGCCTCTAACTCCTGTAAAGCGAGAAGCAAGCATGCTGACACAACCAGCGGAAGACCAAGGAGTTGAGGACAAACACTAAAAACATAGAAGGCTTACCTCGGTGATGCACGGTAGGTTGACTGAGACCGCTTGATGGACAAACTCAACCCGCTCCAAGGCCTCCCTGAGCTTCGCCTTGGTTTGGGCAAGATCAGACTCCATCGACAGTCCTCTCTCCTCCAGGAAGTGCCAGAGTGCCACCTCCTCGTCATCACAAAGGACGAACCGAGCCTTCCTCAGGTCACCGAGGTAGGGCCACACTAGCTCATGGGTCACCCCCAACCCGCTAGAAGATCTAGTCACCGCAACATCGTACGACGACTAGACCACCGCCAGCTCCTGTGACGGTGGGATGGCCGGTGGCTCCACCCTAGCGCCTACCTCGCCAGAGCAGGGGATCTCCACTATCTTGACTCCATGACCCACTGGCGGATGTTCTCCCTCTAGCCTAGCCGCGTCTCCTCCTAACCCCTCTAGCTTTGACCAGGAGGGTGACCCATGTGTTCCTCTGTCGGGCGAGGTAGGGAGCCCGGTCTCCCTCCTCTCTTCAACCATGGCTATTGGGGGAGGGATCAAAAGGGTCACCTCTAACCCAACCTCCACTATCACCACCAAGATTGCCACCATCTCTGCCACCGCCGTTGCTGCCATACTCACAACCGGCCGGGAGGGCGCAACTCCCGGAAGGGAAGGTCGCACCACTGCCAGTCTGCTTTCCCCGCCTCTCACCGCGACTCGCTGCAGGCTGGGTCTCCACTCCTCCCACACAAGAGGTAGGGCGATGCTCAGTCCCATCAGTCCTCGGTCGCTGTAAAAAAGTACAGGTTAGTTGTGCTAAAAAAACTCTACTGTGAGATCAAAAAAGAACACAGATGCATACCTGGACGAAAGCGGCAGGGCCCTAAAGCCCCGACCCACTGGCGATGAGCTCACCAGACGAGGACCGTTCATGGGTCGCGACCCGTGCCCCCTCGTATCGACTAAGAGAGGAGTCGACCTAGCCGGTTGCCGATCAGCCCACGAATGGCCATGACCGCTGGCTCACTGCGCACCCGCCGGAGCAACTGATGGGGCATCTCCCCATTGTGGCTCATGCGCACGTGCCAACCCCAAAGATGTGGGGGTACGAGCACACTCCTCCAACTGGCTGGCGTGCCCTGCCATGCTCAGAGTAGGGGGGCGAAGCCAATGATGCCTCCAAAGGGCACGACGACTGCGCCCGCTTTGCCTCTCGCTCGACGGCGGCATCCAAGCTCGTGGCATGCTTCCTTGATGCGGGAATGTCGCTGCACCTCTCCGTATCCCGCCCACCGCTGACGCACGTGGCCGTAGGTGCACGATGATCCACCGAGGTCACAATGATGCCCCAACCTCCATTATCCTTGGAGGTGCTCGTGTCGTCACCCATCTCCGTGGGCTCCTCCAACTCAAGCTCTGCCTCCACATCGCTCCAGTTTTCACCGGCCCGCACCCACCGGGCGATCTCCTTCTCCTTCTTGTGCCTCCTTCAAGCCTTCTCAGCTCTCTTCTTCTTCTTCTTGGCATCCGTCGCGCCCTTCTTGGCAGCTTGCCGAGCCACCCTCCGCCCCCCTTGGAAGATGCGGCCAGGATTTGTAACCGGCAAGTCCCTACGAAATGGATGACTCGAAGTTAGAACAAAGGAGAGCAAGAGAAAAGAGGTCACAAAATAAGAGGAGGGGAGCATACTAGATTGGATAGCTTCCCGGCGTGGAGAGGTCCGGGCTTTCCTTCAAGGGACAATTGGGCCCTCAGTTGCAGCACCCGGGCAAGTCAACTCTAGACTTTGTCCTTCGCCAACTCCTCCGGTGACGCGCTTTCGGGATCCATTGGGTTGAAGTACATCCACATCGGTCGCCTCCTCTCCACCAGGGGGTGACCCGATGTCGGAAGAAGGTGTGGAACACCCACAACCCATCTTGGCGATGCTGCACCAGCTTCTGGAGCTCCACCTCGATGACCTCCAACTTGTTTTGTCGACAAGAGGGACCCCACGACCAGCTCTCCTACCTCTCTAGCCTTTTTCCGATGAATGGCAAGAATGGCACCTCCGCTGGGTTCCTGATGTAGAACCACTCCCCATGCCACCCCCTATTGGAGTCATAGGGGGAGTACACAGTTTAGGAGCCCGACAACCTCGGCTTCTTCTGTAGGGCGAAACCCCCACCGATGTGGTCCTGGGTGGCTTCCCCTCAGACAAGGCTCGCCTGGTGAAGATCCGCCAGAAAAGATCCACATGTGGCTCCATTCCAAGGAAGGCCTCATAGACAGTGACGAAGCCAGTAATGTGCAGCACCCTAGTCGGATTGAGGTGCTATAGCTCCAGGCCCCACTTGTTGAGGAGCCCATGCAAGAACCAGTGCGTGGGATATCCTAGCCAATGCTCATGGAAGGCAAGGAAGGAGACAACCTCGTTGGCCTGAGGTCGCAGAACGGCTTCCCCCGGCGTAGGAGCCCTCCAGTGCGCCACCTCCTTCGACAGAAGCAGCCCCTTCTCGGTGAAGGCGGCTAGCACCGCCTCATCTACGTTGGATGGCCTCCAGTTCGACATCATGCTCTGGATTCACGAATGGATTTGTGAGTTCTCCTCTCCCTCACTTTACCCTCTCTCTCTCCTAGGAACCACCACGGCACACAAACACACTTGGTGAGAAGGAAGAAGGAGGACATGAAGCAGATGGAGAAAGGCAAAGGAATGGGACAAAAACCCTCTCGCTTCCCCTATTTAAGGAGGAGAACCAACAGTTGGAGAAAGGCGAAGGATTGGGGCAAAAAACCCTCTCCCTTCCCCTATTTTAATGCGGACAGGCACGAGGTGGGACGTATCCTGACTGATGGGACGCGCCCTACGCGATGAAATGATGCCTAGTAAAATGGGACATGGCCTAGGTAGGGCCCACCACTACCGCAACTCGGGCATAGGAAATGAAGCACAACCGCACGCAAATGGCCCTCCGCCTTCCCAGGCAGGGCTTGTAAGGGCCCACCAACGGGATCTCCATCGAGGAGAGACCAATAGGCTTATTGAGTCGATCGGATGGCTCAGGCGACTACCGAGTGACAGGTAAGAAGCAGAGGGATGCCCCATGTGGGCTATGCCATCTCTGTCATGAACGACGGACACGGATCCCATTCAGACATATCTGATAAGAGCTCCTCAAACCTGTCACTCATGCCATCGAGGTAACATTACCGACCCCCACTTTTTCTTTACATGATCATTCATTCTTCCATTTTCATTCATACATTCATTTATTCATTCATACATTCATCCCATGCATCCTAGCATTGCATATGCAATCGCTGCATCACAAACGCTTCGTGTTGCATCACGAGGTGGTAGTCACCTCATTTGACATGAGTGATGACCAACCGGGGTTCGAAGGCCGACCCGTGAAGGGCTCGAGGCCGCTTCACATCAAACAGAGCCAGGGGAGAAAAACATAGATGAGTCCCGATGGCCCTCGCTTGATCTGCTCAGAAGCAGATAGGGTCATCTCAACCTTCTCATTCGATCCTAAACCTCAAGCCATGCCCACAGAATCTCCATCGAGGGGATGCTAGTGGGCCACCTGAGTTGGTCTCTAGAACGACCTGAGCATCTGCTGGAAGGCGGGTTAAGGAGCAGTGGAATGCCACATTAGGGCTATCCTGACCCTGTTATGAATGACGGACCCGGATTCCACTCGGACGTGCTCGTTAGTGAGCTCACCAAGCGCATCACTCGAGCCATCGAGGCAAGTGACGTTAGCTTAGCCCCTCCGGTTGCAGAAACCGTGGATAGGGTAATGCACGGAACTAGACCAACCCCTATCAAACCCAATGGGGCTCAGGGGCACAGGTCACCCAATGCTGACTTAGGAAATCAACCGACTGCACAGGTCACGGGCAGGACAAACATGGGCAAACACTTCGACTGGTAGAAACACAGGAGTCTACAGCCCCAAGAAAGAGTACCAAGATACTCAGCCTCCAACCGACTCACCAATCAGATGTAGTCTTAGGAGCTACACCCACCGGGTGCGCTCGCGCGCACCCGCTGGCAAGTCAAAAAATCCCCTAGACGATTCTACCCAAATCGCACCGGGGCATGGGGGCTACACCCACCGGGTGCTCTCGCATGAACCCGCTAGCACCCCGACCACTTTCTTCGACTGGAAGGCCTGGACAAGGAGGGGATGACATTCACTTCTAACTCTGACCCGCTTCTTCGACTGGAAGGCTTGGACAAGGAGGGGACGACGCTCGCTTCCGACTCCAACCCGCTTCTTCAATCAAGAACACAACGAACCTCTGCTTATGGCTCTTCTCTAACTGATGCGGTCAGAGCCGACTAGGAACGACCAGCCGGGGACACCCGCTCGGTGATGACCCAAGAAATCAGGCGGAGCAGATAAGGTAAGGCGCTCAAGTCAAATGCAATACCAAGGACCATACCCTGCACACCTGTAGGACAGTACTATCAGGTCATGTCAGAAGGGTACCGAAAGCATCTAGGCCCCTTGTTGGGTTTTGGTGATTAATGACAATACAAGATTACTATAACTAACGTGTGTTTTGCAGAGGCAATTAAGTTAGGTCATGGTAATGGAGATCGATTGGGCAATCAAGGTGGTCATGCCCCTACGATGGAAATCGTTTTGGTTTTCAAAGGATGGACGACAAGGTTAAGGATAACTAGTTCTAAGTGTCGATTGGAGTTGGAGAGACACTTAGAGTAGTTTAGGACTTTGTTTTTCCTTTGGCTGTACTATTAAGGGGGGTATGGACGGGTAGCTTGACCTAGATGAGTCTAGTGAGTTAGGTGTGGTGCACACTTGTTAAAACTAGCACTAGGTAGCTCCACAACAGCCCTATGATCCTTTGGAGCAAACTTCATTCACATATGATCGAGAGTTGGAAGTGAATGGAGCGTCAAATGCTGACCGGACGCTGGCTCTAGGGCGACCGGACGCTGGCCGCAGGGTCCGATCAGTTCATTTGATCAAGCAGATTGCGTTCGGTGCGACCAGACGCTGAGTGGTCAAGTGACCGGACGCTGAGAGGTAGTGTCCGGTCGACTCCAGTAAGGTTCCAGAGAAGGAATTCTGTGACCGGACGAGACCGGTCAGTATTGACCGGACCCTGGGGGTTCAGCGTTTGGTCGAGTACAGTAAGGTTCCAGTGAGGGTTTAATGCTACCGGACGCATCCGGTCAGTGGTGATCGGACCCTGCCAGCGTCCGGTCAACACTTAAACACTGGTGTGTGGGTTGAACTGACTGGAGCGTCCGGTCAACATGACCGGAGCGTCCGGTCACCCCGTAGAGACACATAACGGTTCGTTTTTCGGGCTGCCTTATAAATAGAAGCTCCACTCATGTGTGGAGTCACTTTTGCTCATTCCAACAACTGAGAAACACATTTGTGAGTGCCAAGAAGAGCAAGATCCTAGTGAGGTGATTGAGATTTGAGAATCCAAGAGAGTAGCCTCATTAGTGAATCAAGAGTAACAAAGTGTGCATCCACCGTTCTCATTAGGCTTCGCGTGGTCAAGTGAGAGTTTGTGCTTGTTACTCTTGGTGATTGCCATCACCTAGACAACTTGGTGGTGATTGGGAGCTTGGTGATCACCCGGCGGAGCTCGTGGGTGACCCAACTCAAGTTATGAGCGGTTTTAGGTGATTCGCCGTGACGGAATGTTGAAGAATCAACCCGTAGAGAGCACTTGATCCTTGCGCGGATCAAGGGGAAGCTACACCCTTGCGTGGGTGCTTCAATGAGGACTAGTGGGGAGTGGCGACTCTCCGATACCTCGGCAAAACATCACCGTGTTCCTCTGTCTCTATTTACTTTGAGCATTTACTTTGAGCAATTCAATACTCGTTTTTACATTCATAGAATTGCCATGCTAGAGTAAGTTTGGAACATAGGTTGCAAGTCCTTTTGTGCGTTAGATTCATAGAAACACTTTTCTAGGCACAAGGGGTTAATTGGGTTAATCATAGGATTTAATTATTGCAAGAAAATTTAGAATTAGCCCAATTCACCCCCCTCTTGGGCATCTTGATCCTTTCAATTGGTATCGGAGCCTCGTGCTCACGTTTTTAAGCTTAATTGCTTAGAGCAAGATGTCTCACGAGGATGGACCTCCTCCTATCTTTGAGGGAGATGACTTTCCATATTGGAAAATCCGCATGGAGGTGACTTAGAAGCTCTAGACGTTGGTATACTTAGAGCCGCCACACAAGGCTTCCCAAAACCTCAGGATGCTACACACTTACAAGGCGATGAGGTTAATTGTGAAAAGTGGAATGCAAAGGCTCGAAACACCATCTTTAGAGGCCTTTGCAAAGATGTGTTCAACCGTGTAAGGAACCACAAAGACGCCCATGCACTATGGTCAGACGTTTGTGCGCTCCATGAGGGAACCAAGAGTGAGCGTGAGGAACACTATCATCTTGTGATTAAAAAGCTAAATTCATTTGAGATGCTTCCCAAAGAATGTGCTAATGAGATGTATTCACGTTTGAATGTTCTTGTAGAGGAAGTCAATGGGCTTGGACTTACTCAAATGTCACCATCCGACGTTGTGAGAAAGATCTTGAGTGTCCTCTCCGTTGACAAATATGGGCATATTGTGACCGTGCTACACCAAGATGATCTTTCCACTGCTACACCGACACAAATCTTGGGAAAGATCAATGCTCATGAGATGTACATGCACATCACGCCACAAGATGGCTCATCCTCTACCAAGAAGAAAGAGAAGGACTTAGCATTCAAAGCTAGCCAAGATAAGGGTAAAGCAAAACTTGAGTATGAGGGCTCAAGTGATGAAGAAGATGAAGATGAAGATCTTGCTCTCATGGTGAAGAAAGCCGCCAAAATGCTAAAGAAGCTAAACAAGAGTGGCATCAAGTTCGACGGCAAGAAGAAGAAGTTCTTCACAAGCTCTAGAAGAAAGCCAATCTCTGAAATGGATTGCTTCAATTGTGGTGAACTTGGTCATCTAGCACATCAATGCACCAAGCCCAAGAAGAACAAGTTCAAGAACAAGAACAAGGGCAAGAAAGATGACTCAAGTAACGAAGATGAAGATGAGAAGAAGAACAAGCCATACAAGAAGAGAGATGGCAAAAAGAGGGACTTCCACAAGAAGAAGAAGAGTGGAAAGGCCTATATCGTCGGTGATTGGCTCACAGACAATGATTCATCTAGTGGATCATCCGATGATGATAGTGAAGATGAGAAGGTGGCCACCATTGCTATTGATCTTTCATCTTCACCGTCACCATCGCCATCATCCTCTACACACCTATGCCTTATGGCCAAGGGTGAACGCAAGGTAACCAATAATGATGATAGTAGTAATGATGAGCAAGCTAGTGATGATGATAGCGATAGCGATGATGATGATTCACCTTCATATGATGATCTTGTCAAAATACTAAGACAATACACTAAGATCATTAGAAAGAGTAGAGCAAAAAATGAAAAGCTTGATGCTAAAAATGATTCACTCTTAGCAAAATGCGATACATTGGAAAAGGCAAATGTTGACCTTAAAGAGACAAATGATGCTATATCATCCAAACTCAAGGAGCTCAAATCTTCTAAGAAAGAGCTTAAAGATAAACATGATAAACTTGAGTGGGTGCACAATGAGCTCATCACTAGCCACAACAAGCTAAAAGATGAACATACAACCCTAAAGATTAATTATGATACTCTTGTCATTGCTTAAGAATTCTTACCAAGTGGGCCACATGATGCTACTAACCATGTTGTTAAGATTGATATAACTACATCATGTGATGATTTGATTGATGAGAGCATTGAGCAAGGATCTAGTGGCAAAGGCAAGAAAGTGGTTGAGTGCAATGACTATGATGAATATGTCAAACTCAAGAATACAAATGAAAAGCTCATGAAAGATCTTGAAGATATGAAAAGCCACAACACCATTGTGCTAGAAACTCTTGATCATGACAAAGAGTTGATCCTTGAGAATGAGAAGCTCAAAGAATAAAACAAGAAGCTCAAGGAAGAGAAGAAAGATGATGCTCTAAAGGAAGAAAATAAGAAGCTCAAGTTGGAGAAAGAGCATCTCAAAATTGGGTTGAGCAAGTTTGCTAGAGGCAAGCACCTCCAAAGTGAGCTACTTATGAACACCATCATGAAGATGGATAGAAGTGGCATTGGATATGTGGCAAGTGTAGAGAAGAAGAAGGCTCAAGTTCAACAACAACAATCAAAGCCAAAGCCAAAGCCAAAGAGATGTTTTGAGTGTGGACAAGAAGGCCACTTTGCTCATGAGTGCCAAACTTCACCACCACAACCCTTGCCCAAGCATGCTAGACCCTTTGCCTTCAATGCTCACTACATGCTTAGAAAGGATTCTAGTGGAAAGATGAAAGTCATGTTCTTAGGACCCCCTAACAAGAATAGGCCTAAGAAGATTTGGGTGGCTAAGTCACTTGTTGAGAAGGTGAAGGGCCCTCAACAAGTTTGGGTTCCTAAAGCTTGAATCTCTTGTGTGTAGGTGAACTACAAGACCGGTGGAAGTCATTGGGTTATTGATAGTGGTTGCACTCAACATATGACCGGTGATCCTCGTATGTTCACCTCACTAGATGAAGAGGTAGATGGACAAGAGAAAATAACATTTGGAGATAACTCAAAGGGCAAGGTTAAAGGATTGGGCAAAGTGGCAATATCAAATGATCATTCCATCTCCAATGTGCTTTATGTTGCTTCATTGAGCTTCAACTTGCTATCCGTTGGACAATTGTGTGATCTTGGCTTCCAATGCTTGTTCACCGAGAAGGAGGTTGTTGTATCCAAGGTAGATGATAATCAAGTGATATTCAATGGATTTAGATACAACAACTTATATCTAGTGGACTTCACCTCTGAAGATGCAAATTTGAAGACTTGCATATTCACCAAAACAACACTTGGGTGGCTATGGCATAGAAGACTAGCTCATGTTGGTATGAGTTCACTCAAGAAGCTAATGAAGAATGATTTGGTGAGAGGGTTGAAGGAAGTGAAGTTTGAGAAGGACAAGCTTTGTAGTGCATGTCAAGCCGGTAAGCAAGTTGCCAATACCCATCCAACAAAAGCTTTCATGTCAACCACAAGAGTGCTACAACTCCTACACATGGATTTATTTGGACCAACAACATACAAGAGTTTGGGAGGGAATCTCTATTGTCTTGTGATTGTTGATGACTATTCAAGGTATACATGGGTATTCTTCCTTCATGACAAATCCAAAGTTGCATCTTGCTTCAAGAAGTTTGCCAAGAGAGCTCAAAATGAATTTGAAGTAAAGCTTGAGAAGATAAGAAGTGACAATGGAAAAAATTTGACAACACAAACATTGAAGCTTATTGTGATGAAGTTGGGATCAAGCATGAAGTCTCCGCAACTTATACTCAACAAAATGGTGTAGTTGAGAGGAAGAACCGGACTTTGATCACTCTTGCAAGGACAATGCTAGATGAGTACAACACCCCCGAAGCTCTATGGGCAGAAGCAATCAACACCGCATGCTATGCATCAAACCGCCTATTCCTTCAAAAGTTCCTTGGCAAGACACCTTATGAGTTGCTCAATGGGAAGAAGCCGGACGTCTCCTTCTTTAGGGTGTTTGGTTGCAAATGCTACATCTACAAGAAACGGCAACACCTAGGGAAGTTCCAAAGACGTTGTGATATTGGTTTTCTTGTTGGTTACTCATCAAAGTCCAAAGCATATAGAGTATTTAATCATGCCACCGGCTTGGTTGAAGAAACATATGATGTGGAATTTGATGAATCTAACGGCTCCCAAGGAGCACATGAGAATCTTGATGATGTAGGTGATGAACCATTGAGGGAGGCTATGAAGAATATTCTGGTGGGAGACATCAAGCCAAAAGATGATGAAGATGATGTACAAGTCATTGATCAACCTTCTTCATCAAGTGTGCCACAAGATGGTTCAAAAGATGGGAGAGTAGAAAATGAAGATACTCATATCTCCCATGAGCAAATGGTGGTACAAGCACAAGATGTTGATGCTCCACAACCTCCTCCTCAAGTGGTCAATAGAAGAAATACACCTCTCCTACAAGATCATCCACAAGATCTCATCATAGGGAGTCCATCAAAGGGTGTAATGACTTGATCTCAAAAACTTGCTTCATTTATTGCTCATCACTCTTTTGTCTCTTGCTATGAGCCTACCAAGATAGAAGAAGCTCTTAAAGATCTGGATTGGATCAATGCCATGCATGAAGAGTTGAACAACTTCACTCGCAATGAAGTTTGGACTCTTGAAGAGCGGCCAAAAGGTGCAAGAGTCATTGGAACAAAGTGGGTGTTCCGCAACAAGCAAGATGATCAAGGTGTTGTTGTGAGGAACAAGGCAAGACTAGTTGCAAAGGGTTTCTCCCAAGTTGAAGGTTTGGATTTTGGAGAGACCTTTGCACCGGTTGCAAGATTAGAAGTCATCCGTATCCTACTTGCATATGCATCACATCATGAAATGAAACTATATCAAATGGATGTGAAAAGTGCATTTTTAAATGGCTTTATTAATGAACTAGTCTATGTTGATCAACCTCCCGGGTTTGAAGACCCTAGATATCCTAATCATGTTTATAGGTTGTCCAAGGCACTATATGGGCTTAAGCAAGCCCCAAGAGCTTGGTATGAGCGCCTTCAGGACTTCCTCATTGAGAAAGGCTTCACCATTGGGAAGGTCGACACCACACTATTCACCAAGAAGCTTGATGGGCATATCTTCATTTGTCAAGTATATGTTGATGGTATTATCTTTGGATCATCAAATGAAGACTCATGCAAAGAATTTGGTGAATTGATATCGAAGGAGTTCGAGATGTCCATGATTGGTGAGCTTACATTCTTTCTTGGTTTTCAAGTCAAGCAAATGAAAGAAGGCATCTTCATCTCTCAAGAGAAATACACAAAAGATCTTCTCAAGAGATTCAAGATGAATGAATGTAAGCCAATCAAGACACCAATGCCTACCAATGGACATCTCGACCTAGATGAGGGAGGTAACCCGGTTGATCAAACTCTCTACCGTTCCATGATTGGTAGCTTGCTATATTTAACCGCATCTAGGCCCGACATCATGTTTAGTGTGTGTATGTGTGCTAGATTTCAAGCTAATCCTAAGGAAACACATTTAATTGCTGTAAAAAGAATCCTTAGGTATCTTAAGCACACGCCAAGCATTGGCCTTTGGTATCCCAAAGGAGTTATATTTGAATTAGTTGGCTATTCTGATTCGGATTATGCTGGTTCCAAAGTTGATAGAAAAAGCACATCCGGAGGGTGCCATTTGCTTGGTAGATCACTTGTGTCTTGGTCCTCCAAGAAATAAAATAGTGTGGCTTTGTCCTCCGCCGAAAAGCAGAATACATTGCCGCGGGTGCTTGTTGTGCACAAATATTATACATGAAACAAACTTTGCTAGACTATGGTGTAGTTCTAGAACAGGTACCTCTTTTGTGCGACAATGAAAGTGCGGTAAAACTTGCAAATGATCTGGTTCAACACTCTCGCACCAAGCACATAGATATCCGCCATCACTTTCTAAGAGATCATGTTGCTAAAAATGATATATCACTAGAAGGTGTAAGAACCGAAGATCAATTAGCGGATATCTTCACTAAACCGCTAGATGAGCTACATTTTGTAGATTGCGGAATGAGCTCAATGTACTTGATTTTAGTAACTTCACTAAAATATGAGCTTGTGTTGTCCCTTGCATTCATTCTAATATACAACATGTTTAATGCTTTATAATGCATATAGGGCTTGTCTAACATGGTTAAGATAACCGCCAAAAAGCGTGTGAAGAAGCTTAACCTTGGATCAAACTTGACAAGCAACTAGATTTACTTACAAGTATTGCATATGCATGAATGTTGTTTTGTTGTTTTGTTTCATTTGCCCTCTTATTGCCTATTTTCTTAAAAAGAATTATAGCCTAAGGCAAAATATTTTGAAAAATATGAGGGTTTGAGAGTGGTCACTCACATCAGTCCCAATTGGTGTTTATTTGGTTCTTATTCAAGTTGGGACTTGATTGGGAACAGGCAGCGCGAAGGAACATTGAAGATTTGCTAGAAAAGAGTGACCGGACGCTGCACCGGACTCTGCAGTCCAGTGTCCGGTCAGTTCACAGGAGGTGAACAGTAGCTGAAGGAGTGACCGAACTCTGCGTTTGAGCGTCCGGTCAGGAAGGGTTCCAGCGTCTGGTCGATCTACATGGTGTTAAAGGCAACTAACCGGACTCTGGCTGCGTCCGGTCATGGACCACCAAACGCGTCCGGTCACGATTCCAGAGGATTGGACCTCTTTGGAATTGACCAGATGTTGGGTGGTAGCATCCGGTCGCTACCACCGGAGCGTCCGGTCAGTAGATATCGTGCGGCATCAGGTCTCTTCCCTGTTTTTCATTTCTGACTCGTGAGGGCCACCCTATTTAACCACGCGCGTCTATCCAGTCCCGCATCTGCTGTGCCCTAGCCGTCGTCTCCAGTTGCCAGCGCGCCCGCCACCACCAACCAGCGCGCCTGCCACCGCCAGCCAGCGTGCCTGCCGCTGCCAGCCCGCGCGCACGCCGCCGCCAGCTCGCGCGCACGTCGTCGCCTCCACCCATGCGCCTCCATTCCTTCGCTGCCGTGGTCCTTTGCCGACCCTCTGCCATCCAGCGCTGTTAAGGTCTTGATCGTGCCCGTGCATTCTCATTGCAACTCGCCCGTGACCTAGCCATTCATCACTGCGCCAATTTCACAGGGCCATCGATTTACTGCTCACCGCCAACCCTAACCCTAGATTCTGTGGTTCCTCATGTGTCACTTCTCTTTTCATCGGATCGTTGTTTCGTCAGGTAGCAAGCCAGTCGCTTCTATTTCACATCTAAATTGCTTGCTCTCATAGGGTTTCGCATCTATTAGATATATCGTATTTACATGTATATCCATCTATTCCATCATGCAGCGAGTCGGTGCCGTTAAGGTGTCAGTGGCAGTTGACAGTCAACTCAGAGCCAAGCTTGTGAGTATGGATCGAGGCCAAGCCTCGAAAGTGTCAGTGGACATTTGATCTTGTCAGTGGCAGTGGTTCTAGTCAGATTAGATGGCTCGCACCAAGAACGTTGGTGGTGGTCCAGGAGATAATGATCGGAGGCCTCTGTCTCGCTTGCCCGCAGGAACTAAAGGCAAGGCGACGAAGCAGGTTGCATCAAAGAAGCGCAAGTACCCTGATGCAAAGACAGCGAGAGCAACAGCAGTAGCTGAGGCCACAGAGCGTGCCAAGAGAGGAGGTGCCCACAGTGGAGTTGTCATTGCAGATCATCTAACACCAGACGCGCAGGGCAGACTTAAGGAGATTGAGCGCCTTCATGGTAGTCCATCTGGGACTGTCATGATGGCAGGACGACGTCTTCCCATTATGGATCCTCAGCCTCAGGGGGAGTCACAGTAGGAGTCACAGCAACAGCCCCCACCAGCAAAGCCTCAGCCAGCTCAGGAGACATAGGAGGGACAACAGTCACAGCAGCCTCAGGAGGGTGAGGAGGGCCAGCAGGCCGAGGAGACCAAGCAGGCACCCCAGCCACTGCTACGCCGCTCTGGTCGTACCTGGGTTCCAATGTCACCGAGGCCACCGACACAGTGGAGGGGATCGCGTCCACCACCTCGTCCATAGGGTCCACCTCCAGTGACCCACCTTGACTTGAGGGCCGCCACAACCAAGCAGGTTCAGCAGCTTCGCTTTGTGGAGTTTGATGTGTGGTTTCCACCCAGGAGGGATGAGAGAGCTTCAGAGGGATTCTATACACCGCTCTAGGAAGACTTCTACAATGCATATCTGAACAGTGGAGCAGTTTTCAGATCTCAGCGGGTTTGCAGCATTGAGTCTATAGTCGCAGCAGCTGGAGAGCACATTCGCCCCTATCTTGCATATCTGCCGGGGTTGACAAATTTGATTGGTCGGACAAGATTGTATGTACCATCTTGGGTTTGGCAGTTCTATGCTTCGCTCTACATTGACCCGCAACATAACTTTATACACTTTGCATTTAGAGGCAGAGACTACAGGATGATGAGTCAGAGGGCCAGGGAGATACTAAGGTTACAGGAGCAGCCTGTCAGGTTACATGAGGTATGTTATGGATAGCAATAGCCTCCCAGGCATCCTCATGGTGGTTTGGTGCCCCCTACAGATCTTGTGCGCCATTGCTTCAAGGAGCCCTTTGGTGAGGGGTCGAGGAGGAACCCTAGTGACCTTACTCCTACAGCTCGAGTGCTAGAGGCTATCATTAGGAGGACACTACTTCCTAGGATGGGATACCGAGAGGGCTTGACTCGCCTCCAGCTTTGGCTCCTCAATGCCCTGATGTAGCAGATAGTGTTCGATATTTGGGATCTTCTTCTGTCTGAGATGGAGGACACGATAGCTGAGGGCTTCAAGGGTCGCATGTAGCTTCCATATGCACATTGGATCACATTCCTTATGCTCAAGGCTATGCATGTTAGGACACCTAAGATGGTTGCAGAGTATAGAGGTGCCACCACAGAGTTTTCAGCTTATAACATGGCACATAGAATCAGGCATAGCACACCACAGGCACCCACTCAGCCTCGCCGTCATCTAGATGTACCAGAGTCCGCTGCTCAGCAGGACGAGATTATCAGAGGCATAGCCGCTACTGAGGAGCAGCTTGAGGCTCAGGAGGAGAGGAGCGAGTCTAGTGACAGTTCGTATGATGACTACCTGCCCATTCCTCAGATGCCTCCATGCAAACACGATGCAGAGGCTGGCACTTCTAGCTCAGCTCCACCTGCACCACAGATGGACCCCACTTTGATTGCTATTCTTGAGCTTATGCAGCAGGATCAGGCACGACAGGCTCAGGAGACTGCTACCAACTTTGCATAGTTTCAGGCTTGTCAGGATGAGTTCCAGCGACAGCAGCAGATCCTCCAGCAGCAGCAGCAGCAGCAGATGCATCAGCAGCAGTCACTCATGCAGCAGCAGCTTATGGGATTTATGCAGCATGTAGTAATAGCACTTGAGGCTCCACAGTCACACCTTTTACCCCAGCTTGCTCAGCCTGCCACCACTACGACGACTCCAGTAGTACAACCCAGTGGGCTTCAGAGTCAGGGACAGCCTCCAGCTCCATTTGCTTCTCCCACAGTACAGGTGTCCCAGTGGTTATCCTCGCCAGTGGTAGCCCCGCAGTTCACACCATATCTTACGGGCTTCACACTAGATCAGTCACCCTCGCTATTTGTACCTAACATGTCAGTCTCCAGGAGTCTTGGAGCATCTTTCAGCGAGTTGACAGGGATGCCCCAGGTCCTTCTACAACAGCTCCTGTCGCCGTGACTACTCAGAGGCTCCCTTCTTCTGTCGCATCTTCAGATCCTATGACAGATATACCAGCAGCATCAAAGGCAGCACCTGCCCCAGCTTAGACCCAAACTGCTTCAGAGACACTTCCAGCCATAGAGGGTCAGTCAGTATAGAGCTCAGGGTTAGATGATGATGGCGCCCAGTTCCAGCTTGCTCCTCGTACCTCAGCGCCCAGCTCGTCCGCTGCAGCCCCGCCGACTGACCCTTAGGTTTTGGTGTTTGACGCCAAAGGGGGAGAGGGTTCGAGTATGTTGACTCAGGGGGAGCGACTTTTAGGGGGAGTCTAGTTAGCTATTAGTCTATTATATACATACATTTGGAGTTTTATTTGTGTGATACACTATTACTTTTATGCATTCATGTGTTTACCTTCATGCATACTATTATATCTACGTGATAGTGATATCTACATGATTGTGATATATGACATGTGTGCTCTCTACTTTGAATTCATTGATATGTCATATCACTTGAGTTATGCTCATTTGCTTTTGCTTCCGCGTTTATACTCCGATGCAAATGAGCTTTATTACTTGTACTCATCCTTATTTCATATCCTTTGAGTACATTATGTTGGGTTGGGTCATATAAGCTTGCCTAACGCTCTTGTTCTTATTGACAAAAGCTTATATGAACCAAGCATATCAAAAACCTCACTCTTTCACATACTCGAGGTGGTATTGTCATCAATCACCAAAAAAGGGGAGATTGAAAGCATCTAGGCTCCTTGTTGGGTTTCGGTGATTAATGACAATACAAGATTACTATGACAAACGTGTGTTTTACAGAGGCAATTAAGTTAGGTCATGGTAATGGAGATCAATTAGGCAATCAAGGTGGTCATGCCCCTACGATGGAAATCATTTCGGTTTTCAAAGGATGGACGACAAGGTTAAGGATGACTAGTTCTAAGTGTCGATTGGAGTTGGAGAGACACTTAGAGTAGTTTAGGACTTTGTTTTTCCTTTGGCCGTACTATTAAGGGGGTATGGATAGGTAACTTGACCTAGATGAGTCTAGTGAGTTAGGTGTGGTGCACACTTGTTAAAACTAACACTAGGTAGCTCCACAACAGCCCTATGATCCTTTGGAGCAAACTTCATTCACATATGATCGAGAGTTGGAAGTGAATGGAGGGTGAAATGCTGACTGGACGCTGGCTCCGGTGCGACCGGACGCTGGCCATAGGGTCCGGTCAGTTCATTTGATCAAGCAGATTGCGTTCGGTGCGACCGGATGCTGAGTGGTCAAGTGACCGAACGCTGAGAGGCAGCATCCGGTCGACTCTAGTAAGGTTCCAGAGAAGGAATTCTGCGACCGGACGTGACCAGTCAGTATTGACCGGACCGTGGGGGTTCAGCATTCGGTCGAGTACAGTAAGGTTCCAGTGAGGGTTTAATGCAACCGGACATGTCCGGTCAGTGGTGATCGGACCCTGCCAGTGTCCGGTCAACACTTAAACACTGGTGTGCGGGTTGAACTGACCGGAGCATCTGGTCAACATGACCGGAGCGTCTGGTCACCCCGCAGAGGCACATAACGGTTCATTTTTCAAGATGCCTTATAAATAGAAGCTCCACTCGTGTGTGGAGTCACTTTTGCTCATTCCAACAGCTGAGAAACACGTTTGTGAGTGCCAAGAAGAGCAAGGTCCTAGTGAGGTGATTGAGATTTGAGAATCCAAGAGAGTAGCCTCATTAGTGAATCAAGAGTAGCAAAGTGTGCATCCACCGTTCTCATTAGGCTTCGCGTGGTCAAGTGAGAGTTCGTGCTTGTTACTCTTGGTGATTGCCATCACCTAGACGGCTTTGTGGTGATTGGGAGCTTGGTGATCACCCGACGGAGCTTGTGGGTGACCCAACTCAAGTTGTGAGCGGTTTTGGGTGATTCGCCGCGACGGAGTGTCGAAGAATCAACCCGTAGAGAGCACTTGATCCTTGCGTGGATCAAGGGGGAGCTACACCCTTGCGCGGGTGCTCCAACAAGGACTAGTGGGGAGTGGCGACTCTCCGATACCTCGGCAAAACATCACCACGTTCCTCTCTCTCTATTTACTTTGAGCCATTCAATACTCGTTTTTACATTCATAGAATTGCCATGCTAGAGTAAGTTTGGAACATAGGTTGCAAGTCCTTTTGTGCGTTAGATTAATAGAAACACTTTTCTAGGCACAAGGGGTTAATTGGACTAACCGTAGGATTTAATTATTGCAAGAAAATTTAGAATTAGCCCAATTCACCCCCTCTTGGGCATCTTGATCCTTTCAATTGGTATCGGAGCCTCGTGCTCACGTTTTTAAGCTTAATTGCTTAGAGCAAGAAAATTTAGAATTAGCCCAATTCACCCCCCCTCTTGGGCATCTTGATCCTTTTAGGTACTTTATAATCTTCCAAACATGTCAGAACACGAACAGTTTTGTGGACGCCGATATTTGTCGTATAGTATGGTAGGCGCCGACATTTGCCATACCAGAAGAGCACGATGGAACCTACCACATGCATCTGGCCATCAATAGTATTGTGGATGCCTACAAACCGTCTTGTACCCGACGGCATGGGCAACTAGACTAGGTAGCGCGCGCGCGCACACACACACACACACACACACACACACACACTCTCTCTCTCTCTCTCACCTGTAAGGCCATCCCCTTAACCTATAAAAGGGGATGCGCTCTCTCCTAAAAGACCGACGAATGACATAGAACAATGGACGGATCATTCCGACTCTCTTTGCTAAGCTTTAGATATTCTAAGCACTCGAAAAGCTCCATAGCTCTAGAACTCTAAAGCTACAAAGAGCATACATTCGAATACTTAGCGCACGTAGGAGCTCCCGTCGCTCTTGCCCCTTCAGTCTAGAGTTCGACCGAACCTCTAACACCCCCATCTTACTCTCACTTGTTTGTAACCCCACAGCAAACTTCGAGCACCTGGGCTCAGGAATAAAGTCTCTGACCGACTCAAACTAGACGTAGGGCACGTTGCCTGAACCAGTATAAACCCTGTGTCATTGAGTGTTAGGCCACATCCGATCACAACATACGGCAAAACGACAAATATTTACTTGTTGATCACTTTTCGCACCGATACCAGGTAATTAAAGAAATTAATTATTTTACATTATATTGCACCTCGGTCCCGCCTGGGCCTGGCCCGTCCAAGAGCAGCCCGAGCCCAGCCCTAATCCAGATGGGAAGAAACGCCCGTGAAAGTCACCGTGACTCCGCCACCACTGTTTTACGCGTCCAGCAACACTCGATGGCTACTCCTCCCCGGATCCCATTTCTTCCTGCGGTAAGGACTATGGCGCCGCCGAAGCCATTGAGGAAGAAGACGACATGCCACCGACCTGGGAAGGCGCCGGCGCGCCATCAACCACGAGAGGTGCCTATCCGGGCCCCACTCATGACACCGCCCATGACACCAATCTGCCCATGCCCCTGTCCTCGCCCCCCCTTGCGCCTACGAGCGGTGGCAGCCATGGCACCGGCCACCGCACCCCCATCGCCCCGACTGCGCCTCCTGCCCCTCCGTCCGTGCCCCCACCGCACCACGCGCCATCGGTCGCCATGGCGCAGGGCACACCGGCCGAGGGAGGCGACCGTCCGAGCCTCCATGGCCCCCAGGCGCCATTGGCCGAGGGAGGCACCTGCCCGCACCCCGCCACGTCACCGGACGGTAGGCGCCTGTCCGTGCCCCGCTCGCGCCAATGAGCCGCCGGCGCCCCTGTGATTCGGGAGCCACCAGGTTCGGCGGCTCCTCCCCCTTCTCCACCGATCCCATTTCGTTGTGCTGGCAGTGGCATGGAAGTTCGTCGCCAACTGCTGCTCGTTTTTGAAGTGTGCAAGGATGGACAGTGCGACGGCTGTGCCAGGGACGGTGTTGCTAGCCCCGCCGATGAGGCAAGGGCCATCCACGGCGGACGAGAGGGCATGGAAACCAGGTACACATCATGCTTTTGCATCCATTTTGTTAAGGCAGCACACATGGTTTGAAATTGTAAGGCTGAAGCTGAAATATCCTCTTGTCAGGGATATGCTACATGAATCTGCCATGGACAACATCGGTGATGCTGGATATGAGGAGAATTTATTCTTTGATCTTGGGACCGGTGATGATAGTAGTTCTGAGGATGGTGATGATAGTAGGTTAGATGATACAGATACCTCTACGGATACAATTTCTCCATCGAAACGCAACCATTCCGGCGGTGGCAAGGGCAACTATGGAACGGTAAATCAATAGCAATATTACTTTTCTGCAACTGATGTCCAATTTAATAACGTATGATGTCAAGTATTGAGCGAAACATTATCCATTTTCATTTGCAGGAAGTTGGCAATGTCGGTTATGACAAGGAAATGTTGGGAAGTGCCGCAAATGTTGGGGGCAGGTACAAAAAAATGGATGAGTTCTGGAGCATAGCAAATAAGACTTTTGGCAAATGAAGAGGAGGCATTCACATTCTATATGCCAGGGACAAGAGTTTCAGCGTTAGAAAGGAGAAAGTGAGACGTAGCAAGCAGGGGCAATTGTGTTGAGGCGGTTTGTGTGTTGTAGAGAAGGGGAGCGAGATGGAAAATGGCTGGACAAGGAGGATTACAGCCGTAGACCACGAGCCCTAACTCGATGTGATTGCAGTGCATTACTTGATATTAAACTACACAGATCTCGTGGAGTTTGGTACGTGAATAATTTTGTGGATGAGCATAACCATCGCCTAGCAATGCCTGATGAAGTTCCGTTCCTATGGTCTCACCGGAAGATTAAGGATTTCCATAGAAATGAGATCATGTCAATGGAAGCTAGCTGCTGGAATCCGTAAGCATGTCATAAGAGATGTTCTTCAATGCAGATATGGAGGATATGACAAAGTTGGCATTGTTACTAAGGATATTACAACTATTTTGTTAATAAATAAAGTATTATCGTCATCCTTATGTACTTATTCCTCTTACTGTTCATTACCAGGTAGCTTTGATGATAAAAAACAGCGATGACGAAGAAAACAGCGATGAAGAAGAAAATTAAGCCTACTACTGTGGTGTCCCAACCACCAAAAATGAAAAAGAGGTGAGATATTTGACATATTGATCTAAATAAAGTACTATCCTCATGTACTTGATTCCTCTTATGGTTCATTTTTCAGGTTCTACTAGTGCTAGCTTTGATGATAAAAAAACTCTTATGGTTCATTTTCTGGTTGAGATAGGTCCACGCCACCTGACTGGAGGATCAACTCAACAATGCAGAGAAACACAAGTGTCTTCAAGATAAGAAGAAGCCAAAACCAAACTGCTCATACATTAGCAAAACAGGCATTTGTAGGGATTCAATCCCAGCCAACGAGTCTATCATTCAGTTGTTCCAACAGAAGCCATGTTCTACAGTGCCCGTTAAGGGATGCACTGACCTCTGTAGTTACAGACTCTGTAACCATTCTATCAGCTTCATGCTGTTGAAATAAAAGTGTGCTTGTTGTAAAAAAAAGTTTAGATATCGATAAGAGGGAGCTCTTATGACCACGAAAATGCACATTGTAGGCCATGGCGTCGCAGCTGCGGGAACACAACAACATTCACATCAACTTTAGCTACTAGTACAAGGAACGGTAATATTGAGAGTATCTTCTGCTAGTCTGATGATTGTAAAAAACTTCACAATGATCTTGAAACGCTCCGTCTTGAGCCGCTACACTTTTGTTTTTGTTTTTCCTATATACTTCTCTGCTCTTACGCAGTGCAGGTGCAGCTCAGCACAGCGGCAGGGGCTCGCCGCTCCACTCCTTGAGGCACTCGAGCAGCGGGTCGATGTGCTTGCGCTGGTTGATGGCCACGAGCTCCTTGTTCAGCACCTTGAGGCACTCATGTAGGAGCTGCCTTCCAAGATGTGCTCCATGATCGTGGCAGCCTCGATCTGTCCCGGGTGGTGCTTCAGCTTGTGCGTGAGGTGGTCGGCGAACTCCTGCTTGCCGGTCATGGCCACCCAGAACACCGCGGAGATGACCTCAGCCATGATGGCGAGCACGTTGGCCTCAAAGAGCGCGGTGGACGCGAGGCCAGAGCCCACGGCGGTGCCGTTGACCATGCCGAGACCTTCCTTGGGCTGCAGCTTGAAGAAGCTCTGCTCGATGCCGGCGATCTTGAACGCCTGGGCGGCATCCACCATCCTGCCATCGGGGGCCACCGCGACGGAGTTCTAGCGGCCCGTGATGAGGCCGGCAATGTAGGAGAGCGTGACGAGGTCGCCCGACGCGGTGATGGTGCCCCGCAGCGGCAGGAACGGCGTGACGTTGGCGTTGAGCAGCTTCGCGATGGCCTCGAGGATCTCGAAGCAGATGCCGGAGTAGACCCGCCGGAGCTCCCTGGCGAAGAGCGACTCGGGTGCCTCCGCCTCCTCTTCCTCCCCTTCCCTCCCTCTCCGTCGCCGCCGGCGCAGCACCTCACGACGTGGAGGCGCAGCCGCTCGGGCAGCCATAGCAAAGGGGACGTGGCGGCGGCGGCGGAGGCCGATGGCGAGCTGGTGGCACGGATCTCCTCACGGTCGGCGCCGCCTAACCTGGCAGCTCCCGGTTCACAGGGGTGTGGGCGGCTCGTCGGCGCGAGGGCAGAGAGAGATGGGATCAGATTGGCCGGTGGCACGGCGTCTTCTTCCTCAACATCCTTGGCAGCGCTGCCCTGGTCCTTGTGGCAAAGCTCGAAGAAATGGGATCGGGATGGGATCGACGGGAGGAGTAGCGAGCGCGGAGCAACGGCTGCGATGGCCGGAGGCGAGGTGGGGGCGATGGGGGTGCGGTGGCCGGAGGCATGGCTGCCACAGTCACGTAGGGCCACGCCTATACAAGGAAACGGCGCGCCCGGGACGGTCGCAGAGCCACTGAGGATCTGAGCGCGGTCACCATGCAGGCAGGCACGTTAGCTGAAGATATGGGAGTGATCTCCAGACATGCAGATCAGGAAGAAATGGCAAGTGGCTAGATGGAAATAATAGCCGATCAAGACCTTAGATTTAGGAGCAATTAGCTCCAATTTGTAGCGCCGAATGACCTATATATATGAGAATAATCAGGATAAATAATAATCAAGAAAGAATCATTACCTAATCTCTCTTCTTCCTCCTCTAAACCGACTGGAGCTGAGGGGCAAAACCTCGCCCAGCTACCACGGGTCGCGGCTACGAACTCCGTAGCCGGGGTCCTACTAGTCTCGGACATGATGTCCTTGACAACCTGGTATCACGATCCAGGCCTTCCTCACCTCGCCGATCATCCTTGCCTCCGCCGCCGCTCCGAGCTACATCTGCCCCGCCCACCCCTCACCAAACTGCTGTCATGGGAGACCGGGAGGCCGCTCTATAGGCTACTCTAGACGCCTTGGCCGCCACCCTCAAGTCTCTGCAGGCATTAGTCGATGCCAACTCTCAGGCGATCCAACACCTGAACGCTGCCCAGCCAACGTCGTCTTCCTCCGGCAACAAGTCCGCCACAGGGGAGCACCACCAGGACTGGCCGCCACGGTTCCAGAAATTGGATTTTCCGCGGTATGACGGCAAATCCGATCCGCTCATCTTCATTAACCGTTGCGAATCCTACTTCCACCAGCAGCGCATCATGGAGGAGGAGAAGGTTTGGATGGCCTCCTACAATTTGGAGGACGGTGCCCCGATGTGGTACATCCAGATATAGCAGGACGAGGGAATTCCATCGTAGCGCCGTTTCAAGGACCTACTGCACCTGCGCTTCGGACCCCCTCTGTGCTCAAACCCGCTCGGCGAATTGGCGGCGTGCAAGCGTACGGGCACCATCGTGGAGTACTAGGATCGCTTCCAAGCGCTCCTCCCTCGCGCGGGCCGCCTGGATGAGGAACAACGGGTCTAGCTCTTCACCGTAGGCCTCCAACCGCCGCTCAGCTTCGACGTCGAGGTGCATAATCCGCAGTCCCTCATCGGAGCTATGAGCCTAGCACGCAAGCTCGAACTGCGGGAGCAGTACGTGGCGCCTCCACCTCGCGCGGCGACCCGAGGCCTCTTACCAGCGCCCGCACCGCGTCTTGCTTTGTCGGCCCCACCCATGACGAACTCGACCGCCCCGGCCACAGTCACCGTGGAGGGCCGACCGGTCAAGCGCCTCACCTAGGCCAAGCAGGAGGAACGCCGTCGCTTGGGCCTCTACTACAATTGCGATGAGAAGTTCGGCCGGGGCCACAACCGGGTCTGCAAGCGCCTTTTCTTGTTGGAGGGCGTTGTGGAGGACGACGAGGACGTTGAAGAAGGCGACACCGAGACGAGTCCCCACTTCTCGCTCCACCCCATCGTCAGCGTCCACTTCAGCGACACGATGCAAATCCAGGTCGCGCTGGGCGACACGTCCCTCGTCGCGCTCCTCGACTCCGGATCGACCCACAATTTCATCTCCGAGGCAGCCGCACAACGCACATGACTTCCTCTGCAGCACCGCCCTCACCTGACGGCAACGGTGGCCAACGGCGAGCGCGTCTCCTGCCTAGGCGTCATCCGCCAGGCCGCGCTCACCATCAGCGGCGACACCTTCGCCGCAGACCTATTCGTCATACCTCTCGTCGGCTACGACGTGGTCCTCGGCACGCAATGGCTCGCGTCGCTGGGGCCGATCCTCTAGGATTTCCACGCCCGGACGATGACATTCAAGTGGAACGCGCGTGACGTCTGCTGGCACGGGATGGCAGGCCCTGCCGCACCTGGCCTCCGTGCAACTACTGCCAGCGCCACCCTGTTGGACGAGCTCCTCGACTACTTCTCCGATGTCTTCGCCAAGCCCCATGGGCTGCCTCCTCCTCGCAGCTGAGACCACAACATTATCCTCTTGCCAGGATCGCAGCCCGTGGCCGTCCGCCCCTACCGGTAACCGGCGACGCACAAGGACAAGCTGGAGCGGCAATGCACCACCATGCTAGACGAGGGACTCATATGCCGGAGCTCTTCGGCCTTCTCTTCTCCGGTCCTCATCGTCAAGAAGTCCGACGGGTCATGGCGATTCTACGTCGATTACCGTGTCTTGAACGCGATCACCGTCAAGGATGCTTTTCCCATCCCGGTGGTTGATGAGTTGTTGGCCAAACTCCATGGCGCCAAGTTCTTCACCAAGCTGGACCTTCGCTCGGGCTACCACCAGGTCCGCATGTGCCCCGCCGACATCGCCAAGAGGGCGTTCCGCACACATGACGGGCTGTACGAGTTTCTAGTGATGTCGTTCGGGCTGTGCAACGCTCCGGCCACGTTCCAAGCGCTGATGAACGACGTCCTACGCCCTTTCCTTCGCCAGTTTGTGCTCGTGTTTTTTTATGACATCCTCATCTACAACTCATCTTGGGCGGATCATCTCCGGCACCTCCGTGCCATCCTCACCGTGCTGCAGCAGCACCGGCTCTTCGTTAAGCGTTCTAAGTGCGCTTTTCGGATCGCCTCCATCTCCTACCTGGGGCACGTCATCACCGAGGCCGGTGTCACCATGGATCCCGCCAAGGTGCAAGCGGTCCATGACTGGCCCCAGCCTCGCTCGGCGCGTGCAGTACAGGGCTTCCTTGGCTTGGCGGGGTACTACCGCAAGTTCATCCACGACTGCGGCACCATTGCGGCTCCCCTCACGGCGCTGTTAAAGAAGGAAGGGTTCCGCTAGACCCCCGACGCCACCGTGGCATTCCAGGCCCTCAAAGCCATGGTCACCTCGGCTCCGGTTTTGTCCTTGCCGGACTTCAACAAGCCGTTCGTCGTCGAGTGCGATGCGTCGACCCATGGGTTCAGGGCAGTGCTCATCTAGGAGAAACACCGTTCCCTCGCCGCCTATGAACGGGTACTGATCGGCCTCGTCCACGCCATCCGTCATTGGCATTCGTATCTCTGGGGACGCCGCTTCTTGGTGCGCATGGACCACTACAACCTCAAATTTCTCCTCGACCAGCGCCTCACGACGATCCCACAGCATCATTGGGTCAGCAAGCCCCTCGGGTTTGACTTCACCATTGAGTACAAGCCCGGTGCTATGTACACGGTGGCCGATGCCCTCTCGCACCGCGACACTGAAGAGGGTGCTGTCCTTGCCATCTCCGTGCCTCGGTTTGACTATATCGAGCACCTCCGCCAGGCTTAGGACACCAATCTGTCCCTCGTCGCCATTAGGGACGAGATCACTGCAGGCACCCAGGCGGCGCCGTGGTCCCTCATCGACGACATGGTGGCCTATGATTCTCGCCTCTACGTTCCGCCGGCGTCACCACTACTGCCAGAAATCATGACCGCCGTGCACGAGGACGGCCACGAGGGTGTGCAGCGCACCGTGCACCGCCTCCACCGTGACTTCCACTTCCCCAACATGCGCCGCTTGGTCCAGGACTACGTCCGAGCTTGCTCCACCTGCCAGCGATACAAATCGGAACATCTTCATCCGGCTGGCCTGCTCATGCCGCTGCGGTCCCACAGGCGGTTTGGACCGACATCGGTCTGGACTTTGTGGAGGCGTTGCCGCGCGTCGGGGGAAAATCTGTCATACTGACAGTGGTGGATCGTTTCAGCAAGTATTGCCATTTCATTCCCTTGGCTCATCCGTGTTTTGCAGAGTCCGTGGCCCATGCTTTCTTCACCGACATTGTTCGACTCCATGGCATACCTCAGTCGATGGTGTCTGACTGCTATCCGGTGTTCACTTCCAAGTTCTAGAGGGAGCTGATGCGTCTCATGGGCACCAAGCTGCACATGACAACGGCTTTTCATCCGCAATCGGATGGCCAGACGAAGGCAGCCAACCGTGTCATTGTCATGTACCTACGCTGCTTCACCGGTGACCGGCCCCGTCAGTGGCTTCGTTGGCTGCCATGGGCGGAATACATCTACAACACGGCCTATCAAACTTCGCTCCGTGACACGCTATTCCGGGTGGTCTACAGCCGGGACTCGCCTACCATTCGGTCCTATTTGTCGGGCGAGACTCGTGTCGCTGCCGTCGCCAAGAGCATGGCAGACCGCGATGAGTTTCTGGAGGACATCCGCTACCGGCTTGAACAAGCCCAGGCGGTCCAGAAGCTGCACTACGACAAGCTGCACCGGCAAGTCTCCTACGCGGTGGGTGACTAGGTTCTACTCCGTCTACGCCATCGCCCGGCCGCCTCACTGCCCCAGGCGACCACAGGAAAGCTGAAGCCTCGCTTCTTCGGGCCGTACCGCGTCACCGAGCTCATCAATGAGGTTGCCGTGCGCCTCGCCTTGCCTCCGCACACTAGGCTGCATGACGTCTTCCATATCGGCCTCCTCAAGAAGTTCATCGGTGATCCGCCAGCTACACCGCCACCTCTCCCGGTCATCCACAACGGCGCCGCTGTTCTGGAGCCCGAACGGGCAGTGCGCATCCGCTTGGCTCGCGGCGTTCGACAGGTGCTCATCCAATGGAAGGGAGAAACCGCGACCTCTGCAACCTGGGAAGATGTGGACTCCTTCCTCCACAAGTACCCTGTGTTCCAGCTCGAGGACGAGCTGCTAGTCGAGGGGGGGAGAGATGTCATGTGGGGCCACGCCTATACAAGGAAACAACGCGCCCGGGATGGTCGCAGAGCCACTGAGGATCTGGGCGCGGTCGCCATGCAGAAGGCATGCCAGCTGAAGATATGGGCGTGATCTCTAGGCATGCAGATCAGGAAGAAATGACAAGTGGCTAGATGGAAATAATAGCCGATCAAGACCTTAGATTTAGGAGCAATTAGCTCCAATTTGTAGTGTCCAATGACCTATATATGAGAATAATCAGGATGAATAATAATCAAGAAAGAATCATTACCTAATCTCTCTTCTTCCTCCTCTAAACCGACTGGAGCTGAGAGGCAAAACCTCGCCCAGCTACCACGGGCTGCGGCTACGAACTCCGTAGCCGGGGTCCTGCTAGTCTCGGACCTGACGTCCTTGACAGCCGCTGTTCAGGAATCGCCGGGGGCAAGGGACTGGAGGAGGTGCCGCCGCTGCTCGGTAACAGAGCAGGTACTCGTGCATCGCGGTATGTTTGGCGACGGCGTTTGAGACAGAATAACGGAGCAGGCTGGATACGGGGCTGGGCTTGGACGGGCCTGGCCCAGGCGGGACCCAGTTGCAATATAATGTAAAATAATTAATTTCTTTAATTAGTTGCTTTCAGATTCGTGCCATTTTTTAAAAAGGGAGTACCGGAGCAGTTGCCGTCCAAAAATTAGCTTATCCTGACAGGGCCTAAATATCTGTTCAGTAGTTAATTTATACACCCCATTGTTGGTTCGTTGCTATATATGTGAGAAAAAAAATTCAAGGTATATATACCCTGGGTGCAGAATGGCTACTAGATCTGTTGGATGTTGACAAATTAAGATACCGTACTTAAAACGATTCTCTTTGGAAAATCAGAGAGAGAGCGCCTCCTAACAGCTTGTATGCTTCTAATATTTTTTAGCTGGATAAACAACATCAGCAGATTAGGAACCATGGACACCAAGATCAGGTAACAAAACAAAACTCAAATCTCATGTACCCACGAACCAAAATCACATTTTGTAGTGAACAAGTGAACCTTACATGATTTACTTCTTCAAAAGATTCATCCAACTGCAACACGTTGCCTTTTCCCACCGACTTAAGCAGACCAAGGAAAGCATCCAGCGGAATTTTTTTTGAGACTCACAGCCTCCGCCGCTACAAGGTCCAAGACCAATCTGTATCATACGCCCAAACTATATAGTATATACATGTTGTAAATCACAACCACCTCCTATGGTACACTGTAGACTACCAATGGCACTGCCATATGCCTGCACCTCTGTACTTTAGCCATGCTGTAAATGTATCAGTGAAGATATCTTAACTATGCAAATGATCGCACCTACGACATGTGCCTCATACACACCTAATTCTGCCCATAGCCTTTGCCCACGCGAGCGAGGGTGCGCACCCTATACTAGTACATCATAATAATTAAAAAGGTATGCAGCAACGCACGAGGATTCTGTAAGGAAAATGGATCCTAGGCCCATTTACTTTGGATTTTGTTGCTTAATAACCAACACAACCAAATTGGACTAATGAATTTGCACGTGATTGTTTTATAGTTCAATAGGATGCAAGACGTGACTTGGACAAAGGCGACGTGATGATTCGATGATCAACACATCAAGCAAGACCTTAGGAGCACAAGAGAAGACCCAAGATATTAAGCAAAGTCCAAGCATGAAGATAGAAACCAAGCCGCACGCAAGAACGCGAAGAAATGAGTTCACAGAAGCGATCGGACGCTGGAAGAAAGTGACCGGACGCTCCGATCAGTGGCTCGGCAAAAGCAGGCGTCAGCAGCAGCGATCGGACACTGAACAAGTGAATCGACCGGACGCACCGATGGCACTGTTCATCAGTCCGACAACACACTCAGCAAGTGACCGGACGCTGGCGGCAAACCGACTGGATGCAGGACAGCAGCGTCCGATCGAGTACAGAGAGGTTTGCAGAGCGGCGAAATTGTGACCGGACGCGTCCGGTGGCAAGTGACCGGACGCTGGCAGCGTCCGATCAGTTGTTCGCGGCTCCAACGGTCGGGACGACCGGACGCGTCCGATTAGGACGACTCCAGCGTCCGGTCAGTAGCAGAAAAGCAGGACTTCATCCCCAACGGTTACTTTCTCAGTGGGGCTTATAAATATAACCCCCAACCGGCCAAATGAGGTGTGTGGAGCTAATGAAACATACCAAGGGTGTTGATACACCATTTTAGTGATCTCCACTTACATAGTGCTTAGTGCTTGATTAGGTGATTAGCGTAGGTACTTTGCGAAGTGCTTAGGTTGATTAGACCACCGCTTATGTACTTGCTCTAGGTTTAGGCCTAGTGTTTAGTGATGTTTGCAAACCTGTCACCACTCGGTGCTTGCGAGCACCATTGTTGTACATCGGAGGGGCTTGTAGTCTTGTGAGATCACACCAACCAATTTTGTGGTGTGGCCGCCACCGTGTACTAGAGGGAACAAGGCCCGCACCGTTTCAGCCGGAAGCTTAATAGTGAAGACGGCAGGGAGCATCCAGGAAAGGCTTGCCGGAAGGCACGTCGGAGACCCACTTGCCTGTGGGGATGGCCCGAGGGTATCCACGGAGTTACCCGACCGGGAGCTTGGCCCTGGTGAGGGATTCCTTGCGAGGGGCTCCAACGAGGACTAGGGGAAGCTTGCGCACTTCTCGATACCTCGGTAAAAATACCGAAGTCGTCGATGGGAGTTTGTATATCTCTACCTTACTCTTTAGCTTCCGCATTTACATTGATTGTATTACACCTTTTGCGGTAGAGATAGCAACACACTAGAAAAACCGTAGTTGCACATTTAGATAGTTTTGCTCGGGTTAGAAAAAGAGGCCATAGTTTTGGAGTTAGATTTTTAAGTTGCCTTATTCACCCTCCTCTTAGGCGTTACGGTCCCCTTTCAATTGGTATCAGGGCCGGTTGACTCAATTTAGACCTTTGGCTTAACCGCCGTTGAGCCGACGCTATTTAAAGTGGTTGTGATGGATACCTCTAGGCCTCCGCACTTTGACGGCACTAACTTCCCTTATTATAGAGCTAGAATGGCTTGCTACCTTGAGGCGGTTGATTTGGGAGTTTGGAGAGTCACTTGTGATGGGATGAAACCCATTAAGAATTCCGATAAACCCACTAAGAGTGATGAAAAAGAAATTCATTTCAATGCTAGAGCTAAAAATTGCTTGTTTGAATCTTTTAGCATGGATGTGTTTAACCAAGTATTCACTTTAAATACGGCACATGAAATATGGTTAAAACTCCAAGAGCTCCATGACGGCACATCTAATGTCCGTGAGCAAAATCATTGTCTAGCTAAGCAAAATTATGATACCTTTATAATGAATGATAATGAGCTTGTTCGTGATATGTATTCTCGTTTGAATCTAATTATCAATGAGCTCCACTCAATAGGACTAACCAAGCTAGGTGATGCGGACATCGTGAGGAAGATCATCTCCGTGCTACCAAAAAAGAAATATACAAGCATCATCACCATCCTTCACAACATGGAGGACTTGAGCACCATGACCCCGCCCATAGTCATTGGCAAGATAGTGGCATTTGAAATGTCATGCAAGATGGGTCAAGAAGAAGCCTCTTCATCAAGCAAAGGCAAAGCTCTCGCATGTAGTGAGAAAAAGAAGATGAAGAGCAAGCAAGTTGAGATAAGCTCAAGCTCAAGCTCCTCAAGTGAAGAAGAAGAAGAAGATGAGGATGATGATGATGATGAAGATTCAAGTGATGATGATCAATCTTCCTCCTCCACCTCCGACCATGATGAAGAATCAATCAAACTAATCAACAAGGTGGAGAAGATGATCCAAAAGCTCAATGTCAAGGGTGTGCCCATCCAAATCCAAGATCTCATTTTCACAAATCAAAGAAATGAGCAAAGAAAGAGAGGATGCTATGGATGCGGCGAGTTGGGGCACTTTGTGGAAGCTTGTCCAAATAAGCCCACACCCAAGACAAAGAAGAAGGCATGCAAGAAACAAGCCCTCACATCTATAAGGACATGAGATGATTCTACAAGTGAAGAAAAACACCATCACAAGAGGTGAGGGCGCAAGCACTCATCATCAAGCTCTTCTTATGTGTGCCTTATGGCACGAGGTAACGAAAGCTCATCCTCTAGTGAGAGTGATAGTGATGATGAAATGCCTTCTTATGAAGAAATTGTGCAACAAAATCTTAATTATGTTAAAGTTTACACTAGTCAGCAAAAGAAGCTTGGAAAGATTAAAGAGAAGCTAGATAGTTCACAAGAAGCATATAAAACTTTGCTTGAACAATATGAGAACTTTGCTAATCTCAATGTTGAACTATCTACTAAAATTGAGAAACTTAAGGCTAGTGCAACAACAAATGCATGCACAACTAATGGTGAGCAACTTGTTAAGAAAAATGAAAAATTAAAAGAAAAATTAGCTAGCTCACAAGATGCTTATAAAAGTTTGCTTGCTAAAATGGAAACCATGTGCAAACATTGTGATGAGCTAACTAATAAAGTTGCTAATCTTGAAGCCATTAGTGCAACCCCTACCAAGGCATCTAAAAAGAAAAATTCTAATATGTCTAAAAAGGATGCCTCTATTTCTTGTAATGATTTATGTTTAGACTCATCCTTGTGCAACCAAGTTTGTGTTGAGAAAGTTGTTGTAGATACGTGCACACAAGAGGTTGCAAAAGAGAATGAGCAACTCAAGCAAGAAGTAGCTCGCCTCGCCAAGGACTTGACTCAAGTAAAAGGCAAGTCGAAGCAAGCCCAACTTCATCAAGATAACACCATCAAGGGAGTGAAGAAGCTTGATGAAGGACAAACCGTGGTTCGCTATGTGTGCCACAAGGAAGGTCACAAGTCCTATGAGTGCAAGGTGAAGAATGGGGGAGGAGCAAAGAAGCAAGAGAAGAAGCAAACAAGCAAGATCTCCAACACCTACACCAACAAGGTGGACAAGAAGGCCTCCACACCATACTTGCTAAAGAAGAAGAAAAAGTACAAGGTGGTGGCCATCAAGGTAAACAAGCAAGCCAACAATGGAGTCAAACGCTTTTGGGTGCCAAAGGAAATCATCTTCAACATGAAGAGCACCAAGAAGGTTTGGATCCCGAAAGGGAAGTGAGAAGTCTGATGGACTCGGGGAATTTGGAGACTTGGCAAAGTTTTGGATGCATTTCATGGGATGCATCATGATGGACAAAATCATTGCCAAGTGGGTTAGTGAATACTATGAACCCAAATTCCCCTCCCCATGTTAGGTAACTAGATTCAATTTACTTCAATTGGTATTAGATTTAAATTTTCCTACAATTGGAATCTTTTAGCATCTAGTTACCCTTCATGCCTAGGTTTGCATTTGCATTCTTATATATTTTGTCATGCATACACTAGGTATTTCATATGGTAGGCTTGCTCGGTTTCGTTCTTATTCCTTGGAGCAATCCTACATGGTTTAAAATTGTTTAGGAGCATGGCACATAGCTTGTCCTTCAATTGTTCATCTAATATCTGCCAAAGTCCAAATTATAGATAATTTCTCTCGAATATCGCATTCGAAAATGACTCTCACATTCATGTGATGTCATCTTTCAAGTGGTATTTTGATTCTAAAATCAATGTGCATGTTTCCTATAAGTATTCCATACTTGTGTGCACAAATTTAGGGGGAGGTTACTCTACAAGTTGGATGCTTTGAGACTAACACCTTTTCAAGCTTATCATATGTGTAGTAGTCTCATTGCAAGGAAAATGGAGTCCCCGGAGTTAAGCATCATACTTCAAATATCCACCACCGATTGCAAGTGGTAGAAATCAAATTGATTTCTACATGTGGTATTTCTAAACCAATATCATCATGTTAATTTCATTCTAATATTTATATGCCTTCTCCGTGCATTATATAGATTAAATTCCCTTGTGCAATACTTTGCCAATTATACATATGCTTTGCTTTCTATCATATGTATGCATATATTTAGGGGGAGCTTAGTCTATATAATGTGAGGGTCAAATTTTATGATCTATTTCACTTTACACACAAAGGATCACAAAGTTTGACCATCCCTTGTGCTACTAATGTCTTCCTTTTTGGTGTTTGATTCCAAAGGGGGGAATCTAGAGGTCCAAAAGCAAACATTAATTTGTAGTAATGGTCCGAGAAAGGGAGGATAGTGGATTATGGATTAGCCTATGTAATGGGGAGAATTTGTAGGAAGCAAGGCTTAAATCCATAATACCACGTGAGGACATTTGCAAGGACAAGATAAGTTTTATGTAGTCTTACAAGTAGTATCTTTTAGCATCATATAATCTTGCCCCTTGTATTGCATCATAGCAAGTAGATAGGTTTTAAATTCAAAATTTTTATTGTTTGCTTGCTTTGGTCGTGTTGTCATCAATCACCAAAAAGGGGGAGATTGTAAGAAAAATGGATTCTAGGCCCATTTACTTTGGATTTTGATGTTTGATGACCAACAGAACCAAATTGAACTAATGAATTTGCAAGTGATTGTTTTGTAGTTCAATAGGATGGAAGACGTGATTTTTAAGTTTTGCTAGGGTTAGAAAAAGAGGCCATAGTTTTGGGGAGATTTTTAAGTTGCCTAATTCACCCCTTCTCTTAGGCGTCATGGTCCCTTTCAGTTTCATCTAGTTTAAATAGTTGTGCTATTGCTCTCGTCGGTAGTGGATCCAGCTGCTCAGGCCATCAGTATGGCAGCGCCACAACCGGTAGTGGAACCTCACGCCATTGCGGGTAGCAGCTCCAAGCCGCGATCCTTGGACATCGGATGCCAAAGAGGCGCGTGGGAAGATGGTGTCGACGACGCGAGACGTCTGGACACCAACAACTTACCATCACCGCCCTTCCCCATCGTGTCCATGCTCCGAGCCAAGCAACCCATCGGCACCTTCACCGGCAGCATCCACACGCCGCCACGAACGCCATGCCATCTCCACCTCCTCCTCCGGCGCAGCGCTGCTTCTGACTGAGCGAGCGCCACCACATCTTCCTCCAGCCGCCTCTATTCCGGGCACCGCGAGTGAACGCCACCCCATCTTCCTCCAGCTGCCTCTATTCCTGGCACCGCACCGTCTCCGGCACAATGAGCATCGGTCGCCACAGCCTGCTCCTCTAGACACCACCTCCGTCGTCACTAGGTCAAGGCCGTCATGTGTGCGAGGTGCCGTGTCGCTGAACGAGCGAGTGCCCGAAGATGTGTGAAAAGGTAGAAAAGGAGAGTAGGCAGGGTTACGGGTTCAAACTCGATAATCTTGAGCTCGGATTCAAACTGGATAATAGTTTTACCTTAGTTTATGCCTCTCTATATGATCATATATTTTCATTTTTAAGCTTTCGTATTTCATAGCTTTTAATGATTAGTTTACCTGATAGGTAGTATAATATGAATACTGCTACATTTTATCTTTTCTTTTTGGCTTTTCTACTAAAGCCACGTGTATTCCAAAGCTCACAGCCTATACGTATATGCTGGTATATATATGCCCTTTAGGATGAATTTAGTCAACTATCATCGACAAATTAAATTGTTGACTTTAGATATCACCGGTAATATCTCATTTACATCTTTTCCCCATTCAACTGCTGATATGTTCTCTAAATTGTAACCTCAAAATTCCCGCAGCAACGCGCGCGGAATTCAACTAGTTATAACAATCCATGATCAGGATGCTCCATGCCAATATTGGGAACCATCTACACAAGGCCGGACGAAAAACTCGAAGCTCGTTAGCTCGCTCGGCTCGTGGCTGGCTCGACTTGGCTCGGCTCGGCTCGTTATGATAACGAGCCGAGCCGAGCCAAAATTTTAGCTCGTTAGCTATAACGAGCCAACTCAAGCCAGCTCGCGAGCCGCTCGCGAGCTAAACGAGCCAAGCTTCTAAGAAAAAAAGTATCAAAACTTATATTAGTTTTTATATTATTTCATGCCTTGCACTTTACAATTGACTGGTAACTGGTCTAGATCCTATAAATTGACTGGTAACTGGTCTAGATGCATTTCTTTTATATTATTATTATTCTCAAACTTGAGATAAATGTAAATATTATATTTTGTGTATTTTTTATACCTAGCTCGCGAGCTTAACGAGCCAACTTAAGCTTTTAACGAGCCGAGCCGAGCTGGCTTTCTAGCCCGTTACGATAACGAGCCGAGCCGAGCTAGCTCGTTATCTTAACGAGCCGAGCCGAGCCGAGCCAGCTCGTTATCCAGCCTTATACATAAGTGTGTCATGTATTGCTCGCCGATTTCTCATGACATAATTGCGCCTAAAAGGACTATATATAAATAATTCACCAGACATATGTTACTCAACACAAGACATCTCATTGTTTATTATTACATATATTGAGTAGGACACTGCTCAGAAGATTCATCACAAACATGTCGTACATATATGAAATCAACCATAAAAGGAACTTGAGCTCTATCACTCGTTCGTATTATTCAATTGATGATGCTTGCCTTTCATATATCAAGGCATAAAAAAGTATAAAGGCAACCTAGCCAATAGTCGGAGGTGGCTCATCACAAACGTATCGCAAACCTTGTTCGTCGATGGCGTAGTAAAGAACAACCCGTATAATTCCTTGAGGGGCGGGTGGAGGTGGACCAGAATTCAAAAGTACGCAAACGACCATTTGTACATCCGTCCGGTCGCTCTTGATTTGGAGCACTGCAGTGTCAAGGTCCTCGGCAACCAGTTCGGGCCATGTTGTCTTCAGGGGGGCAGCCATGATCACGTACTATCCTTAGCTTTTCTCTCTTTTGAAACTGTTATAATACCAATAAGAATCAATAATCGAGCAACACTGACAAAATCAATAGAAATTAACATAACATGTTGTTTCGAACTAATGCTATCATCTTTAATTTGGCAAGAATAAACTTGATACTGCGATAGACATCCTACTTTCATACTAAGCAGATGTCTTAATCGATTGCTCCAGGCCATAAACCAACCGAGCAGCTAACAGTCTACTAAAATGTTAAAAGGAACATTTTATAAAGCAATAACTAACAAAAAAAAACATGACAACCTCCAGAGAAGAAGAAGAAAGCAGTAGCCTATAGCGATGATGCGTGCTGTATGTAAATGTGTGTATATATACACACGGACATTTGTATAGTAGCTTGCATACTCTCGGTGAAAACAATGTAAGCATTTTGTCGACCATAACAATGCACGCAGTCTGCCTCTTCTTAGTGCCACTGATTGTCTGTTCTTATCCTTGTTCCTAAGGAGACAGCCGAATACCCATAGTTTACACTGAACTATGTACGTGAGCACACACGTCTACCTCTTCTCGGTGCTATATTGTCTATTCTTCTCCTTGTTCCTAAGGAGACATCTGAATGCACATAGTTTACACTGAACTATGTACGTGAACACAAAGGTGAGCACAAGACTGCCTCTTCTCGGTGCTACCAATTGTCTGTTCTTCTCCTTGTTCCTAAAAGGAGACAGCTGAATGCCCATAGTTTACACCGATCTATGTACATGAGCACAAATCTGCCTCTTCTCGGTGCTACTAATTGTCTATTCTTCTCCTTGTTCCTAAGAGACAGCTGAATCCTCATAGTTTACACTGAACTATGTACGTTAGCACAACGTGAGCACAAACCATGTACACGAGCAAACACATTATATAAGGCTTTAATTTAATAACTGAAAATTTACAGTATACTCGTCCCAGCTCAAAAAAATATATGTTTTTTGGACCATAAACTTACTATTATTAGTTACAAGGTCCAACGTTATGCATATGTATCGGGTTCATAAACCTGGGGTTCCTAATGGCCCGCTTCCCATTAAAAGCTCGGCCCAGCAGACGGCATTACAAACGACGCACAACTCCTGGGCCGGCTCAGATACCTAACGACAGGTCGGAAGAGCGATCCAGTCTCCGACCGGAAGGCCAGGCCAAGGAGGGGACGACGCTCGCTTCCGGCTCCGATCCGCTTCTCCGACCGGAAGGCCTGGCCAAGGAGGGAACAACGCTTGCTTTCGACTCCAACACGCTTCCCTGACCGGAAGGCCTGGCCAAGGAGGGGACGACGCTCGCTTCCGACTCCTTCCTCCACAAGTACCCTGCGTTCCAGCTCGTGGACGAGCTGCTAGTCGGGGGGGGGGGGAGAGATGTCATGTGGGGCCACGCCTATACAAGGAAACAGCGCGCCCGGGATGGTCGCAGAGCCACTGAGGATCTGGGCGCGGTCGCCATGCAGGAAGGCACGCCAGCTGAAGATATGGGCGTGATCTCCAGGCATGCAGATCAGGAAGAAATGGCAAGTGGCTAGATGGAAATAATAGCCGATCAAGACCTTAGATTTAGGAGCAATTAGCTCCAATTTGTAGTGCCGAATGACCTATATATATGAGAATAATCAGGATGAATAATAATCAAGAAAGAATCATTACCTAATCTCTCTTCTTCCTCCTCTAAACCGACTAGAGCTGAGGGGCAAAACCTCGCCCAGCTACCACGGGTTGCGGCTACGAACTCCGTAGCCGGGGTCCTGCTAGTCTCGGACCTGACGTCCTTGACAGCCGCTGTTCAGGAATCACCGGGGGCAAGGGACTGGAGGAGGTGCCGCCGCTGCTCGGTAACAGAGCAGGTACTCGCGCATCGCAGTATGTTTGGCGACGGCGTTTGAGACAGAATAACGGAGCAGGCTGGATACGGGGCTGGGCTTGGACGGGCCTGGCCCAGGCGGGACCCAGTTGCAATATAATGTAAAATAATTAATTTCTTTAATTAGTTGCTTTCAGATTCGTGCCATTTTTTAAAAAGGGAGTACCGGAGCAGTTGCCGTCCAAAAATTAGCTTATCCTGACAGGGCCTAAATATCTGTTCAGTAGTTAATTTATACACCCCATTGTTGGTTCGTTGCTATGTATGTGAGAAAAAAAATTCAAGGTATATATACCCTGGGTGCAGAATGGCTAGTAGATCTGTTGGATGTTGACAAATTAAGATACCGTACTTAAAACGATTCTCTTTGGAAAATCAGAGAGAGAGCGCCTCCTAACAGCTTGTATGCTTCTAATATTTTTTAGCTGGATAAACAACATCAGCAGATTAGGAACCATGGACACCAAGATCAGGTAACAAAACAAAACTCAAATCTCATGTACCCACGAACCAAAATCACATTTTGTAGTGAACAAGTGAACCTTACATGATTTACTTCTTCAAAAGATTCATCCAACTGCAACACGTTGCCTTTTCCCACCGACTTAAGCAGACCAAGGAAAGCATCCAGCGGAATTTTTTTTGAGACTCACAGCCTCCGCCGCTACAAGGTCCAAGACCAATCTGTATCATACGCCCAAACTATATAGTATATACATGTTGTAAATCACAACCACCTCCTATGGTACACTGTAGACTACCAATGGCACTGCCATATGCCTGCACCTCTGTACTTTAGCCATGCTGTAAATGTATCAGTGAAGATATCTTAACTATGCAAATGATCGCGCCTACGACATGTGCATCATACACACCTAATTCTGCCCATAGCCTTTGCCCACGCGAGCGAGGGCGCGCGCCCTGTACTAGTACATCATAATAATTAAAAAGGTACGCAGCAACGCATGAGGTTTCTGTAAGGAAAATGGATCCTAGGTCCATTTACTTTGTATTTTGGTGCTTGATAACCAACACAACCAAATTGGACTAATGAATTTACAAGTGATTGTTTTATAGTTCAATAGGATGCAAGACGTGACTTGGACAAAGGCGACGTGATGATTCGATGATCAACACCTCAAGCAAGACCTTAGGAGCACAAGAGAAGACCCAAGATATCAAACAAAGTCCAAGCATGAAGATAGGAACTAAGCCGCACGCAAGAACGCGAAGAAACGAGCTCATAGAAGCGACCGGACGCTTGAAGAAAGTGACCGGACGCTCCGATCAGTGGCTCGGCAACAGCAGGCGTCAGCAGCAGCGATCGGACGCTGAACAAGTGAATCGACCGGACGCACTGATGGCACTGTTCATCAGTCCGACAACACACTCATCAAGTGATCGGACGCTGGCGACAAACCGACCGAACGCAGGACATCAGCGTCCGATCGAGTACAGAGAGGTTTGTAGAGCGGCGAAATTGTGGTATTTCTAAACCAATATCATCATGTTAATTTCATTCTATATTTATATGCCTTCTCCGTGCATTATATAGATTAAATTCCCTTGTGCAATACTTTGCCAATTATACATATGCTTTGCTTTCTATCATATGTATGCATATATTTAGGGGAGCTTAGTCTATATAATGTGAGGGTCAAATTTTATGATCTATTTCACTTTACACACAAAGGATCACAAAGTTTGACCATCCCTTGTGCTACTAATGTCTTCCTTTTTGGTGTTTGATTCCAAAGGGGGGAATCTAGAGGTCCAAAAGCAAACATTAATTTGTAGTAATGGTCCGAGAAAGGGAGGATAGTGGATTATGGATTAGCCTATGTAATGGGGAGAATTTGTAGGAAGCAAGGCTTAAATCCATAATACCACATGAGGACATTTGCAAGGACAAGATAAGTTTTATGTAGTCTTACAAGTAGTATCTTTAGCATCATATAATCTTGCCCCTTGTATTGCATCATAGCAAGTAGATAGGTTTTAAATTCAAAATTTTTATTGTTGCTTGCTTTGGTCGTGTTGTCATCCATCACCAAAAGGGGAGATTGTAAGGAAAAATGGATTCTAGGCCCATTTACTTTGGATTTTGATGTTGATGACCAACAGAACCAAATTGAACTAATGAATTTGCAAGTGATTGTTTTGTAGTTCAATAGGATGGAAGACGTGATTTTTAAGTTTTGCTAGGGTTAGAAAAAGAGGCCATAGTTTTGGGAGATTTTTAAGTTGCCTAATTCACCCCTTCTCTTAGGCGTCATGGTCCCTTTCAGTTTCATCTAGTTTAAATAGTTGTGCTATTGCTCTCGTCGGTAGTGGGATCCAGCTGCTCAGGCCATCAGTATGGCAGCGCCACAACCGGTAGTGGAACCTCACGCCATTGCGGGTAGCAGCTCCAAGCCCGCGATCCTTGGACATCGGATGCCAAAGAGGCGCGTGGGAAGATGGTGTCGACGACGCGAGACGTCTGGACACCAACAACTTACCATCACCGCCCTTCCCCATCGTGTCCATGCTCCGAGCCAAGCAACCCATCGGCACCTTCACCGGCAGCATCCACACGCCGCCACGAACGCCATGCCATCTCCACCTCCTCCTCCGGCGCAGCGCTGCTTCTGACTGAGCGAGCGCCACCACATCTTCCTCCAGCCGCCTCTATTCCGGGCACCGCGAGTGAACGCCACCCCATCTTCCTCCAGCTGCCTCTATTCCTGGCACCGCACCGTCTCCGGCACAATGAGCATCGGTTCGCCACAGCCTGCTCCTCTAGACACCACCTCCGTCGTCACTAGGTCAAGGCCGTCATGTGTGCGAGGTGCCGTGTCGCTGAACGAGCGAGTGCCCGAAGATGTGTGAAAAGGTAGAAAAGGAGAGTAGGCAGGGTTACGGGTTCAACTCGATAATCTTGAGCTCGGATTCAAACTGGATAATAGTTTTACCTTAGTTTATGCCTCTCTATATGATCATATATTTTCATTTTTAAGCTTTCGTATTTCATAGCTTTTAATGATTAGTTTACCTGATAGGTAGTATAATATGAATACTGCTACATTTTATCTTTTCTTTTTGGCTTTTCTACTAAAGCCACGTGTATTCCAAAGCTCACAGCCTATACGTATATGCTGGTATATATATGCCCTTTAGGATGAATTTAGTCAACTATCATCGACAAATTAAATTGTTGACTTTAGATATCACCGGTAATATCTCATTTACATCTTTTCCCCATTCAACTGCTGATATGTTCTCTAAATTGTAACCTCAAAATTCCCGCAGCAACGCGCGCGGAATTCAACTAGTTATAACAATCCATGATCAGGATGCTCCATGCCAATATTGGGAACCATCTACACAAGGCCGGACGAAAAACTCGAAGCTCGTTAGCTCGCTCGGCTCGTGGCTGGCTCGACTTGGCTCGGCTCGGCTCGTTATGATAACGAGCCGAGCCGAGCCAAAATTTTAGCTCGTTAGCTATAACGAGCCAACTCAAGCCAGCTCGCGAGCCGCTCGCGAGCTAAACGAGCCAAGCTTCTAAGAAAAAAAGTATCAAAACTTATATTAGTTTTTATATTATTTCATGCCTTGCACTTTACAATTGACTGGTAACTGGTCTAGATCCTATAAATTGACTGGTAACTGGTCTAGATGCATTTCTTTTATATTATTATTATTCTCAAACTTGAGATAAATGTAAATATTATATTTTGTGTATTTTTTATACCTAGCTCGCGAGCTTAACGAGCCAACTTAAGCTTTTAACGAGCCGAGCCGAGCTGGCTTTCTAGCCCGTTACGATAACGAGCCGAGCCGAGCTAGCTCGTTATCTTAACGAGCCGAGCCGAGCCGAGCCAGCTCGTTATCCAGCCTTATACATAAGTGTGTCATGTATTGCTCGCCGATTTCTCATGACATAATTGCGCCTAAAAGGACTATATATAAATAATTCACCAGACATATGTTACTCAACACAAGACATCTCATTGTTTATTATTACATATATTGAGTAGGACACTGCTCAGAAGATTCATCACAAACATGTCGTACATATATGAAATCAACCATAAAAGGAACTTGAGCTCTATCACTCGTTCGTATTATTCAATTGATGATGCTTGCCTTTCATATATCAAGGCATAAAAAAGTATAAAGGCAACCTAGCCAATAGTCGGAGGTGGCTCATCACAAACGTATCGCAAACCTTGTTCGTCGATGGCGTAGTAAAGAACAACCCGTATAATTCCTTGAGGGGCGGGTGGAGGTGGACCAGAATTCAAAAGTACGCAAACGACCATTTGTACATCCGTCCGGTCGCTCTTGATTTGGAGCACTGCAGTGTCAAGGTCCTCGGCAACCAGTTCGGGCCATGTTGTCTTCAGGGGGGCAGCCATGATCACGTACTATCCTTAGCTTTTCTCTCTTTTGAAACTGTTATAATACCAATAAGAATCAATAATCGAGCAACACTGACAAAATCAATAGAAATTAACATAACATGTTGTTTCGAACTAATGCTATCATCTTTAATTTGGCAAGAATAAACTTGATACTGCGATAGACATCCTACTTTCATACTAAGCAGATGTCTTAATCGATTGCTCCAGGCCATAAACCAACCGAGCAGCTAACAGTCTACTAAAATGTTAAAAGGAACATTTTATAAAGCAATAACTAACAAAAAAAAACATGACAACCTCCAGAGAAGAAGAAGAAAGCAGTAGCCTATAGCGATGATGCGTGCTGTATGTAAATGTGTGTATATATACACACGGACATTTGTATAGTAGCTTGCATACTCTCGGTGAAAACAATGTAAGCATTTTGTCGACCATAACAATGCACGCAGTCTGCCTCTTCTTAGTGCCACTGATTGTCTGTTCTTATCCTTGTTCCTAAGGAGACAGCCGAATACCCATAGTTTACACTGAACTATGTACGTGAGCACACACGTCTACCTCTTCTCGGTGCTATATTGTCTATTCTTCTCCTTGTTCCTAAGGAGACATCTGAATGCACATAGTTTACACTGAACTATGTACGTGAACACAAAGGTGAGCACAAGACTGCCTCTTCTCGGTGCTACCAATTGTCTGTTCTTCTCCTTGTTCCTAAAAGGAGACAGCTGAATGCCCATAGTTTACACCGATCTATGTACATGAGCACAAATCTGCCTCTTCTCGGTGCTACTAATTGTCTATTCTTCTCCTTGTTCCTAAGAGACAGCTGAATCCTCATAGTTTACACTGAACTATGTACGTTAGCACAACGTGAGCACAAACCATGTACACGAGCAAACACATTATATAAGGCTTTAATTTAATAACTGAAAATTTACAGTATACTCGTCCCAGCTCAAAAAAATATATGTTTTTTGGACCATAAACTTACTATTATTAGTTACAAGGTCCAACGTTATGCATATGTATCGGGTTCATAAACCTGGGGTTCCTAATGGCCCGCTTCCCATTAAAAGCTCGGCCCAGCAGACGGCATTACAAACGACGCACAACTCCTGGGCCGGCTCAGATACCTAACGACAGGTCGGAAGAGCGATCCAGTCTCCGACCGGAAGGCCAGGCCAAGGAGGGGACGACGCTCGCTTCCGGCTCCGATCCGCTTCTCCGACCGGAAGGCCTGGCCAAGGAGGGAACAACGCTTGCTTTCGACTCCAACACGCTTCCCTGACCGGAAGGCCTGGCCAAGGAGGGGACGACGCTCGCTTCCGACTCCTTCCTCCACAAGTACCCTGCGTTCCAGCTCGTGGACGAGCTGCTAGTCGGGGGGGGGGGGAGAGATGTCATGTGGGGCCACGCCTATACAAGGAAACAGCGCGCCCGGGATGGTCGCAGAGCCACTGAGGATCTGGGCGCGGTCGCCATGCAGGAAGGCACGCCAGCTGAAGATATGGGCGTGATCTCCAGGCATGCAGATCAGGAAGAAATGGCAAGTGGCTAGATGGAAATAATAGCCGATCAAGACCTTAGATTTAGGAGCAATTAGCTCCAATTTGTAGTGCCGAATGACCTATATATATGAGAATAATCAGGATGAATAATAATCAAGAAAGAATCATTACCTAATCTCTCTTCTTCCTCCTCTAAACCGACTAGAGCTGAGGGGCAAAACCTCGCCCAGCTACCACGGGTTGCGGCTACGAACTCCGTAGCCGGGGTCCTGCTAGTCTCGGACCTGACGTCCTTGACAGCCGCTGTTCAGGAATCACCGGGGGCAAGGGACTGGAGGAGGTGCCGCCGCTGCTCGGTAACAGAGCAGGTACTCGCGCATCGCAGTATGTTTGGCGACGGCGTTTGAGACAGAATAACGGAGCAGGCTGGATACGGGGCTGGGCTTGGACGGGCCTGGCCCAGGCGGGACCCAGTTGCAATATAATGTAAAATAATTAATTTCTTTAATTAGTTGCTTTCAGATTCGTGCCATTTTTTAAAAAGGGAGTACCGGAGCAGTTGCCGTCCAAAAATTAGCTTATCCTGACAGGGCCTAAATATCTGTTCAGTAGTTAATTTATACACCCCATTGTTGGTTCGTTGCTATGTATGTGAGAAAAAAAATTCAAGGTATATATACCCTGGGTGCAGAATGGCTAGTAGATCTGTTGGATGTTGACAAATTAAGATACCGTACTTAAAACGATTCTCTTTGGAAAATCAGAGAGAGAGCGCCTCCTAACAGCTTGTATGCTTCTAATATTTTTTAGCTGGATAAACAACATCAGCAGATTAGGAACCATGGACACCAAGATCAGGTAACAAAACAAAACTCAAATCTCATGTACCCACGAACCAAAATCACATTTTGTAGTGAACAAGTGAACCTTACATGATTTACTTCTTCAAAAGATTCATCCAACTGCAACACGTTGCCTTTTCCCACCGACTTAAGCAGACCAAGGAAAGCATCCAGCGGAATTTTTTTTGAGACTCACAGCCTCCGCCGCTACAAGGTCCAAGACCAATCTGTATCATACGCCCAAACTATATAGTATATACATGTTGTAAATCACAACCACCTCCTATGGTACACTGTAGACTACCAATGGCACTGCCATATGCCTGCACCTCTGTACTTTAGCCATGCTGTAAATGTATCAGTGAAGATATCTTAACTATGCAAATGATCGCGCCTACGACATGTGCATCATACACACCTAATTCTGCCCATAGCCTTTGCCCACGCGAGCGAGGGCGCGCGCCCTGTACTAGTACATCATAATAATTAAAAAGGTACGCAGCAACGCATGAGGTTTCTGTAAGGAAAATGGATCCTAGGTCCATTTACTTTGTATTTTGGTGCTTGATAACCAACACAACCAAATTGGACTAATGAATTTACAAGTGATTGTTTTATAGTTCAATAGGATGCAAGACGTGACTTGGACAAAGGCGACGTGATGATTCGATGATCAACACCTCAAGCAAGACCTTAGGAGCACAAGAGAAGACCCAAGATATCAAACAAAGTCCAAGCATGAAGATAGGAACTAAGCCGCACGCAAGAACGCGAAGAAACGAGCTCATAGAAGCGACCGGACGCTTGAAGAAAGTGACCGGACGCTCCGATCAGTGGCTCGGCAACAGCAGGCGTCAGCAGCAGCGATCGGACGCTGAACAAGTGAATCGACCGGACGCACTGATGGCACTGTTCATCAGTCCGACAACACACTCATCAAGTGATCGGACGCTGGCGACAAACCGACCGAACGCAGGACATCAGCGTCCGATCGAGTACAGAGAGGTTTGTAGAGCGGCGAAATTGCGACCGGATGCTAGCAGCGTCCGATCAGTTGTTCGCGGCTCCAACGGCCGGGACGACCGGACGCGTCCGATCAGGACGACTCCAGTGTCCGGTCAGTAGCAGAAAAGCGGGACTTCGTCCCCAACGGCTACTTTCTCAGTGGGGCTTATAAATATAACCCCCAACCGCCCAAATGAGGTGTGTGGAGCTAAGGAAACATACCAAGGGTGTTGATACACCATTTTAGTGATCTCCACTTGCATAGTGCTTAGTGCTTGATTAGGTGATTAGCGTAGGTACTTTGCAAAGTGCTTAGGTTGATTAGACCACCGCTTATGTGCTTGCTCTAGGTTTAGGCCTAGTGTTTAGTGAGGTTTGCATACCTCTCACCACTCGGTGCTTGCGAGCACCATTGTTGTACATCGGAGGGGCTTGTAGTCTTGCGAGATCACACCAACCGATTTTATGGTGTGACCGCCACCGTGTACCGGAGGGAACAAGGCCCGCACCGTTTTAGCCGGAAGCTTAATAGTGAAGACGGCAGGGAGCATTTGGGAAAGGCTTGCCGGAAGGCACGTCGGAGACCCACTTGCGTGTGGAGAAGGCCCGGGGCTATCCACGGAGTTACCCGACCGGGAGCTTGGCCCTTGCGAAGGATTCCTTGCGAGGGGCCCCAACGAGGACTAGGGAGAAGCTTGCGCACTTCTCGATACCTTGGTAAAAATACCGGAGTCATCGACGGGAGTTTGTATATCTCTACCTTGCTCTTTAGCTTCCACGTTTACATTGATTGTATTACTTCTTTTGCGGTAGAGATAGCAACACACTAGAAAAACCGTAGTTGCACATTTAGATAGTTTATCTATTGCATAAGTTTTGCTAGGGTTAGAAAAAGAGGCCATAGTTTTGGAGTTATATTTTTAAGTTGCCTTATTCACCCCCCTCTTAGGCGTCACGGTCCCCTTTCAATTGGTATCAGAGCCGGTTGACTCAATTTGGACTTTTGGCTTAACCGCCGTTGAGCCGACGCTATTTAAAGAGGTTGGGATGGATACATCTAGGCCTCCGCACTTTGACGGCACTAACTTCCCTTATTATAGAGCTAGAATGGCTTGCTACCTTGAGGCGGTTGATTTGGGAGTTTGGAGAGTCACTCGTGACGGGATGAAACCCATTAAGAATTCCGATAAACCCACAAAGAGTGATGAAAAAGAAATTCATTTCAATGCTAGAGCTAAAAATTGCTTGTTTGAATCTTTTAGCATGGATGTGTTTAACCAAGTATTCACTTTAAATACGGCACATGAAATATGGTTAAAACTCCAAGAGCTCTATGACGGCACATCTAATGTCCGTGAGCAAAAGCATTGTCTAGCTAAGCAAAATTATGATACCTTTACAATGAATGACAATGAGCTTGTTCGTGATATGTATTCTTGTTTGAATCTAATTATCAATGAGCTCCACTCAATAGGACTAACCAAGCTAGGTGATGTGAACATCATGAGGAAGATCATCTCCGTGCTACCAAAAAAGAAATATGCAAGCATCATCACCATCCTTCACAACATGGAGGACTTGAGCACCATGACCCCGCCCATAGTCATTGGCAAGATAGTGGCATTTGAAATGTCATGCAAGATGGGTCAAGAAGAAGCCTCTTCATCAAGCAAAGGCAAAGCTCTCGCATGTAGTGAGAAAAAGAAGATGAAGATCAAGCAAGTTGAGACAAGCTCAAGCTCAAGCTCCTCAAGTGAAGAAGAAGAAGAAGATGAGGATGATGATGATGATGAAGATTCAAGTGATGATGATCAATCTTCCTCCTCCACCTCCGACCTTGATGAAGAATCAATCAAACTAATCAACAAGGTGGAGAAGATGATCCAAAAACTCAATGTCAAGGGTGTGCCCATTCAAATCCAAGATCTTATTTTCACAAATCAAAGAAATGAGCAAAGAAAGAGAGGATGCTATGGATGCGGTGAGTTGGGGCACTTTGTGAAAGCTTGTCCAAATAAGCCCACACCCAAGACAAAGAAGAAGGCATACAAGAAACAAGCCCTCACATCAATAAGGACATGAGATGATTCTTCAAGTGAAGAAGAACACCATCACAAGAGGCGAGGGCGCAAGCACTCATCATCAAGCTCTTCTCATGTGTACCTTATGCCACGAGGTAACGAAAGCTCATCCTCTAGTGAGAGTGATAGTGATGATGAAATGACTTCTTATGAAGAAATTGTGCAACAAAATCTTAATTATGCTAAAGTTTGCACTAGTCAACAACAGAAGCTTGGAAAGATTAAAGAGAAGCTAGATAGTTCACAAGAAGCATATAAAACTTTGCTTGAATAATATGAGAACTTTGCTAATCTCAATATTGAACTATCTACTAAAATTGAGCAACTTAAGGCTAGTGCAACAACAAATGCATGCACAACTAATGATGAGCAACTTGTTAAGAAAAATGAAAAATTAAAAGAAAAATTAGCTAGCTCACAAGATGCTTATAAAAAGTTTGCTTGCTAAAATAAAAACCATGTGCAAACATTGTGATGAGCTAACTAATAAAGTTGCTAATCTTAAAGCCATTAGTGCAACCCCAACCAAGGCATCTAAAAAGAAAAGTTCTAATATGTCTAAAAAGGATGCCTCTATTTCTTGTAATGATTTATGTTTAGACTCATCCTTGTGCAACCAAGTTTGTGTTGAGAAAGTTGTTGTAGATACATACACACAAGAGGTTGCAAAAGAGAATGAGCAACTCAAGCAAGAAGTAGCTCGCCTCACCAAGGACTTGACTCAAGTAAAAGGCAAGTTGAAGCAAGCCCAACTTCATCAAGATAACACCATCAAGGGAGTAAAGAAGCTTGATGAAGGACAAACCGTGGTTTGCTACGTGTGCCACAAGGAAGTTCACAAGTCCTATGAGTGCAAGGTGAAGAATGGGGGAGGAGCAAAGAAGAAAGAGAAGAACCAAACAAGCAAGCTCTCCAACACCTACACCAACAAGGTGGACAAGAATGCCTCCACACCATACTTGCTAAAGAAGAAGAAAAATGACAAGGTGGTGGCCATCAAGGTAAACAAGCAAGCCAACAATGGAGTCAAACGCTTTTGGGTGCCAAAGGAAATCATCTTCAACATGAAGAGCACCAAGAAGGTTTGAATCCTGAAAGGGAAGTGAGAAGTCTGATGGACTCGGGAAATTTGGAGACTTGGCAAAGTTTTGGATGCATTTCATGGGATGCATCATGATGGACAAAATCATTGCCAAGTGGGTTAGTGAATACTATGAACCCAAATTCCCCTCCCCATGTTAGGTAACTAGATTCAATTTACTTCAATTGATATTAAATTTAAATTTTCCTACAATTGAAATCTTTTAGCATCTAGTTACTCTTCATGCCTAGGTTTGCATTTGTATTCTTATATATTTTGTCATGGCACATAGCTTGTCCTTCAATCGTTCATCTAATATGTGCCAAAGTCCAAATTATAGATAATTTCTCTCGAATATCGCATTCGAAAATGACTCTCACATTCATGTGATGTCATCTTTCAAGTGGTATTTTAATTCTAAAATCAATGTGCATGTTTCCTACAAGTATTCCATACTTGTGTGCATAAATTTAGGGGGAGACATCGGATGCCAAAGAGGCGCGTGGAAGATGGTGTCGACGACGCGAGACGTCTGGACACCAACAACATACCATCACCGCCCTTCCCCATCGTGTCCATGCTCCGAGCCAAGCAACCCATCGGCACCTTCACCGGCAGCATCCACGCGCCGCCACGAACGCCATGCCATCTCCACCTCCTCCTCCGGCGCAGCGCTGCTTCTGACTGAGCGAGCGCCACATCTTCCTCCAGCCGCCTCTATTCCGGGCACCGCGAGTGAACGCCACCACATCTTCCTCCAGCTGCCTCTATTCCTGACACCGCGCCGTCTCCGGCACAATGAGCATCGGTCGCCACAGCCTGCTCCTCCAGACACCACCTCCGTCGTCACTAGGTCAAGGCCGTCATGTGTGCGAGGTGCCGTGTCGCTGAACGAGCGAGTGCCCGAAGATGTGTGAAAAGATAGAAAAGGAGAGTAGGCAGGGTTACGGGTTCAAACTCTAATGTTTAGCTCGGATTCAAACTGGATAATAGTTTTACCTTAGTTTGTGCCTCTCTATATGATCATATATTTTCATTTTTAAGCTTTCGTATTTCATAGCTTTTAATGATTAGTTTACCTGATAGGTAGTATAATATGAATACTGCTACATTTTATCTTTTCTTTTTGGCTTTTCTACTAAAGCCACGTGTATTCCAAAGCTCACAGCCTATACGTATATGCTGGTATATATATGCCCTTTAGGATGAATTTAGTCAACTATCATCGACAAATTAAATTGTTGACTTTAGATATCACCGGTAATATCTCATTCACATCTTTTCCCCATTCAACTGCTGATATGTTCTCAAAATTGTAACCTCAAAATTCCCGCAGCAACGCGAGGGGAATTCAACTAGTTATAACAATCCATGATCAGGATGCTCCATGCCAATATTGGGAACCATCTACACAAGTAAGGCCGGACGAAAAACTCGAAGCTCGTTAGCTCGCTCAGCTCGTGGCTGGCTCGACTCGGCTCGGCTCGGCTCGTTATGATAACGAGCCGAGCCGAGCCAAGATTTTAGCTCGTTAGCTATAACGAGCCAACTCGAGCCAGCTCGCGAGCCGCTCGCGAGCTAAACGAGCCAAGCTTCTAAAAAAAAAGTATCAAAATCTATATTAGTTTTTGTATTATTTCATGCCTTGCACTTTACAATTGACTGGTAACTGATCTAGACCCTATATATTGACTGGTAACTGGTCTAGATGCATTTCTTTTATATTATTATTATTCTCAAACTTGAGATAAATGCAAATATTATATTTTGTGTATTTTTTATACCTGGCTCGCGAGCTTAACGAGCCAACTCAAGCTTTTAACAAGCTGAGCCGAGCTGGCTTTCTAGCTCGTTAGGATGACGAGCTTAGCCGAGCAAGCTCGTTATCTTAACGAGCCAGAATGAGCCGAGCCGAGCCGAGCCAGCTCGTTATCCAGCCTTATACACAAGTGTATCATGTGCTCGCCGATTTCTCATGACATAATTGCGCCTAAAAGGACTATATATAAATAATTCACCAGACATATGTTACTCAACACAAGACATCTCATTGTTTATTATTACATATATTGAGTAGGACACTGCTCAGAAGATTCATCACAAACATGTCGTACATATATGAAATCAACCATAAAAGGAACTTGAGCTCTATCACTCGCTCGTATTATTCAATTGATGATGCTTGCCTTTCATATATCAAGGCATAAAAAAGTATAAAGGCAACCTAGCCAATAGTCGGAGGTGGCTCATCACAAACGTATCGCAAACCTTGTTCGTCGATGGCGTAGTAAAGAACAACCCGTATAATTCCTTGAGGGGCGGGTGGAGGTGGACCAGAATTCAAAAGTACGCAAACGACCATTTGTACATCCGTCCGGTCGCTCTTGATTTGGAGCACTGCAGTGTCAAGGTCCTCGGCAACCAGTTCGGGCCATGTTGTCTTCAGGGGGGCAGCCATGATCACGTACTATCCTTAGCTTTTCTCTCTTTTGAAACTGTTATAATACCAATAAGAATCAATAATCGAGCAACACTGACAAAATCAATAGAAATTAACATAACATGTTGTTTCGAACTAATGCTATCATCTTTAATTTGGCAAGAATAAACTTGATACTGCGATAGACATCCTACTTTCATACTAAGCAGATGTCTTAATCGATTGCTCCAGGCCATAAACCAACCGAGCAGCTAACAGTCTACTAAAATGTTAAAAGGAACATTTTATAAAGCAATAACTAACAAAAAAAAAAACATGACAACCTCCAGAGAAGAAGAAGAAAGCAGTAGCCTATAGCGATGATGTGTGCTCTATGTAAATGTGTGTATATATACACACGGACATTTGTATAGTAGCTTGCATACTCTCGGTGAAAACAATGTAAGCATTTTGTCGACCATAACAATGCACGCAGTCTGCCTCTTCTTAGTGCCACTGATTGTCTGTTCTTATCCTTGTTCCTAAGGAGACAGCCGAATACCCATAGTTTACACTGAACTATGTACGTGAGCACACACGTCTACCTCTTCTCGGTACTATATTGTCTATTCTTCTCCTTGTTCCTAAGGAGACATCTGAATGCACATAGTTTACACTGAACTATGTACGTGAACACAAAGGTGAGCACAAGACTGCCTCTTCTCGGTGCTACCAATTGTCTGTTCTTCTCCTTGTTCCTAAAAGGAGACAGCTGAATGCCCATAGTTTACACCGATCTATGTACATGAGCACAAATCTGCCTCTTCTCAGTGCAACTAATTGTCTATTCTTCTCCTTGTTCCTAAGAGACAGCTGAATCCTCATAGTTTACACTGAACTATGTATGTGAGCACAAACCATGTACATGAGCAAACACATTATATAAGGCTTTAATTTAATAACTAAAAATTTATAGTATATTCGTCCTTGCTCAAAAAAATATATGTTTTTTGGACCACAAACTTACTATTATTAGTTACAAGCTCCAACGTTATGCATATGTGTCGGGTTTATAAACCCGGAGTCCCTAATAGGCCCGCTTCCCAGCATAACCTCGGCCCAGCAGATGGCATTACAAATGACGCACAACTCCTGGGCCGGCCCAGATACCTAACGACAGGCTGGAAGAGTGATCCAGTCTCCGACCGGAAGGCCTGACCAAGGAGGGGACAACGCTCGCTTCTGGCTCCGACCCGCTTCTCTGACCGGAAGGTCTAGCCAAGGAGGGGACGACGCTCGCTTTCGACTCCGACCCTAGCAATGCCTGATGAAGTTCCGTTCCTATGGTCTCACCGGAAGATTAAGGATTTCCATAGAAATGAGATCATGTCAATGGAAGCTGCTGGAATCCGTAAGCATGTCATAAGAGATGTTCTTCAATGCAGATATGGAGGATATGACAAAGTTGGCATTGTTACTAAGGATATTTACAACTATTTTGTTAATAAATAAAGTATTATCGTCATCCTTATGTACTTATTCCTCTTACTGTTCATTACCAGGTAGCTTTGATGATAAAAAAACAGCGATGAAGAAGAAAATTAAGCCTACTACTGTGGTGTCCCAACCACCAAAAATGAAAAGAGGTGAGATATTTGACATATTGATCTAAATAAAGTACTACCCTCATGTACTTGATTCCTCTTATGGTTCATTTTTCAGGTTCTACTAGTGCTAGCTTTGATGATAAAAAAACTCTTATGGTTCATTTTCAGGTTGAGATAGGTCCACGCCACCTGACTGGAGGATCAAGCATCTCACACAGAACTTCATCAACTCAACAATGCAGAGAAACACAAGTGTCTTCAAGATAAGAAGAAGCCAAAACCAAACTGCTCATACATTAGCAAAACAGGCATTTGTAGGGATTCAATCCCAGCCAACGAGTCTATCATTCAGTTGTTCCAACAGAAGCCATGTTCTACAGTGCCCGTTAAGGGATGCACTGACCTCTGTAGTTACAGACTCTGTAACCATTCTATCAGCTTCATGCTGTTGAAATAAAAGTGTGCTTGTTGTAAAAAAAAAAGTTTAGATATCGATAAGAGGGAGCTCTTATGACCACGAAAATGCACATTGTAGGCCATGGCGTCGCAGCTGCGGGAACACAACAACATTCACATGAACTTTAGCTAGTAGTACAAGGAACGGTAATATTGAGAGTATCTTCTGCTAGTCTGATGATTGTAAAAAACTTCACAATGATCTTGAAACGCTCCGTCTTGAGCCGCTATACTTTTGTTTTTTTTTTCTATATACTTCTCTGCTCTTACGCAGTGCAGGTGCAGCTCAGCACAGCGGCAGGGGCTCGCCGTTCCACTCCTTGAGGCACTCGAGCAGCGGGTCGATGTGTTTGCGCTGGTTGATGGCCACGAGCACCTTGTTCAGCACCTTGAGGCACTCATGTAGGAGCTGCCTTCCAAGATGTGCTCCATGATCGCGGCAGCCTCGATCTGTCCCGGGTGGTGCTTCAGCATGTGCGTCAGGTGGTCGGCGAACTCCAGCTTGCCGGTCATGGCCTCCCAGAACACCGCGGAGATGACCTCAGCCATGATGGTGAGCACGTTGGCCTCAAAGAGCACGGTGGACGCGAGGCCAGAGCCCACGGCGGTGCCGTTGACCATGGCGAGACCTTCCTTGGGCTGCAGCTTGAAGAAGCTGTGCTCGATGCCGGCGATCTTGAATGCCTGGGCGGCATCCACCATCCTGCCATCGGGGGCCACCGCGACGGAGTTCTAGCGGCCTGTGATGAGGCCGGCAATGTAGGAGAGCGTGACGAGGTCGCCCGACGCGGTGATGGTGCCCCGCAGCGGCAGGAACGACGTGACATTGGCGTTGAGCAGCTTCGCGATGGCCTCGAGGATCTTGAAGCGGATGCCGGAGTAGACCCACCGGAGCTCCCTAGCGAAGAGCGACTCGGGTGCCTCCGCCTCCTCTTCCTCCCCCTTCCCTTGCTCCCCGTCGCCGCCGGCGTGGCACCTCACGACGCGGAGGCGCAGCCGCGTGGGCGGCCATAGCGAAGGGGACGTGGCGGCGGCGGCGGAGGCCGACGGCGAGCGGGTGGCACGGATCTCCTCATGGTCGGCGCCGCCTAACCTGGCGGCTCCCGGTTCACAGGGGCGTGGGCGGCTGGTCGGCGCGAGGGCAGAGAGAGATGGGATCAGATTTGTTAGAAATTTAGGTATTTTCATTATCAGTTTAATCTAGAAAAATAACATCAGCAGGTTCATGATGGCATATATGTGCATGTGTATTTCTCTAATGAACACTACAGCGTGCAGAGATAACATATAGACGAATACTATAGCAGCAAGTACAATAATCACAGAGATTAGAATGTACCCCGTGGAGGGTCCCATACCGAGGGCATCGGAGACTCCATTCGCACTAGTCGACATAGCGCGTTGTTCGAAGTCACGGACCACAGTCGGTGCAGGACGATGTTCGCAGTGCAGTCCCACGAACGGATCACCAGGAAGAAGGCAGCTTGCGGTTCCGTAGGCAATCACCGGGAAGAAGACGGGATCTGCCGCCAGGAAGAAGACGTACGTGGACGAACAGTCGCGGATCGCTCCCCAAAAACCTAATCGCCGCACACCCCGTGCAAGGTTCACCAATGGACGAGGGTTTCGGAGGCAACTGCTCTCCCGCTACTCCATGCACGCAGAGGTACGGGACGGGGAAGACAGAGGGCTGCGGAGATGTGGATTCTCTCGGAAACGGTTGTGGAAGTAGGGGTCTGGACTGACGGAGGACTGCGGATATATGGCTGCGACAGGGGAAGGGACGAAGGCAGCAGAGAATCCCAGGAGACGGGAAGCGGAAGGGACGGTAACTGACATAGTCAGTTCGCCTCCACCGTTAAGGAGCGAAACTCCCGTGATAATGTGTATTTAAGTGGCAAAAGACTGGCCACGCCCGCCGCCCGCCTCGGCCCCGTCCCACGCCCGCGGCCACGGCCACGGCCCGGCCGGCGGAGGCGGCGGCGGCGCGCGGGCATGTGGCATGCCTTTATCCTTTTCTCAGCTTCTCAATTTAGATGAATGATTTCCAACCATATAAGCTGAGTCAGCGTTCAGTCAAAATCCCATATGGTATTAAACCATACAACACTTAATGTTACGTACCAAAGAGTTTTATTTGATTATTAAATATTATATGGGCCAAGCCCATATTATACGTACCATAGGATTTTGCACATAGGGTTCCTCAATTTGTTCTATCGGAGTAAAATTTTTATGCTCATGGGAATTATAAATTCATGACCAGTTGTGCTAGGTACATTTTTCATGGAAAACTCATTCTCAAAAAATGTAGCGTCTCTAGATTCCATGATTGTATCAACAGCCATCTCAGGAACACTAGAGTTTATAATTAAAAATCTATAACCCACGCTGTGAATAGCATAACCAAGAAAAACACCATCAATAGTCTTTGGTCCAAGCTTTCGCTTTTTGTTTATTGGCACATTCACCTTTGCCAAACAACCCCAAGTTCGCAGGTAAGAGAGATTTAATCTCTTCTTCTCTCATTCCTTGAATAGTATAATTTCTTTGTTCTTTGTGGGCACTCTATTCAGGACATGACACGCTGTCAATATAGCATCACCCCACCATTCCTTAGATAGTCCCGCAGTCTCCAACATGGCATTAACCAAATCAGTTAGAGTGCGGTTCTTTCTCTCTGCAATCCCATTGGACTGTGGTTAGTATGGTGGCGTCCTCTCATGAATAATTCCGTGCACCGCGTAAAACACAGAAAATTCATTTGAGAAATATTCTCCCCCGCGATCGGACCACAATCTCAAGTTGATTTTCTACCTCAGCTTTATAGACTTTAAAATAATGCAACGCTTCATCTTTTGTTTTCAATAAATACACGTAGCAAAATCTAGTGCAATCATCTATAAATGTCATGAAGTATCATCTACCGCATTTAGTCAATTCGCCATTCATTTCGCATAAATCAGAATGAACGAGTTCTAGTGGTGCCAAGTTCCTCGCCTCAACAGCCTTGTGAGGCTTGCACGGTTGCTTCGATTGCACACACACCTCGCACTTAGAATCTTTGACTAAGTTAAATTTTAGGATTAAATTCAGATTTGCATGCCGCGTGAGACAGCCAAAATTGATGTGACAAAGTCGTGAATGCCATATATTCGACTCACCCGAAACATTAACATTGTTCACTACTTTATTACACGCATCATCAAGCAAAGATAAGCGGAACAAGCCTCCACAATCATAACCTTTTCCAACAAATATTCCATGTCTCGATACAACACACTTATTGGACTCAAGTACAATTTTAAAGCCATCGCGACACATCTGAGAAGCGCTAACAAGGTTCTTTTTGATGGAGGGGACATGCTGCACGTTCTTTAATAGCACCGGCTTTTCCGAAGTAAACTTCAAAACAACCGTACCAGCACCAAGAACACGTGCATGCGAACCGTTTGCCATTAGCAAGGCTCCACTCCTGCCGGCCTGATAGGAAATAAACAAAGAAATATCAGCACACACATGAATATTAGCACCACTGTCCATCCACCACTCAGGTGAAAGACAAACTGAAAGAACAAAAGGTAAAGAATTACCATACCCAGATGTTCCTCCTCCAGTCTCCCTAATTACCATGTTTGCGGATTTCTTTTCTTGCTTATATTTGCGGTCTGGGCACGCACTTGCTCAATGCTCATCACTCCCGCAAACAAAGCATCCTCCACCTTTCTTGTTGTTTTTCTTCTTAAACTATGCAGTCTGCTTAGGCTTTGCATTGTTGTTCTCTTGCATGTTCTTCTTCTTTTTATTATGAGATGCAAATGAGTTTTTTTCTACACCATATTGGCAACGAAAGACTCAACTCCTTTTCCACGGTTGTCTTTTGCTCTCGCCCTCTCCTCAACATCAAGAGATCCAATAAGCTCAGTCATGCTAAAGTCTTGTCTCTTGTGCTTTAGAGAAGTAGCAAAATCCCTCCACGAAGGTGGCAGCTTAGCGATTATACTGCCGGCCACAAACTTATCGGGCAACAGACATGGAAAATATTCTAGTTCCTTTGCTAGTGCCTATATCTCATGAGCCTGTTCAACCACAGAATGGTTTTTAACTATTTTGTAGTCATACAGCTACTCCATAAGGTACAGCTCACTGCCAGCATCAGAAAACCCAAACTTTGCCTCAAGTGCATCCCATAACTCTTTGCCTGACGTGCAAGATATGTAGTTTTTCTCATACTTGGGATGAAGTGCACTAATCACGGCGCCTCGAAACAGGTTATCGGTAGCCAAGAACTTTTGCTCCTCCTCAGGAGTAAATTGTTCAGGCTTCCCCTGCGCGGCGTGATAGCAGTTCATCGTAGTCAACCACAATACCATCTTGGCATGCCATATCATGAAATTCTTGCCATCAAAATTATTTGGCTTCAAAGCAGCAGCAAAACCACTGACAGAAAATTGCCTAACATTAGGTTTTTTTAATGTTAGAAATTTAGGCATTTTCATTATCAGTTTAATCCAGAAAAATAGCATCAGCAGGTTCGTGATGGCATATATGTGCATGTGTATTTCTCTAATGAACACTACAACATGCAGAGATATCATATAGACGAATACTATAGCAGCGAGTACAGTAATCACATAGATGAGAATGTAGCCCGCGGAGGGTCCCATGCCGAGGGCATCGGAGGCTCCATTCGCACTAGTCAACATAGCGCGTTGCTCGAAGTCGCGGACCACAGTCGGTGCAGGACGATGTTCGCAGTGCAGTCCAACGAACGGATCACCAGGAAGAAGGCAGCTTGCGGTTCCGTAGGCAATCACCGGGAATAAGACGGGATCTGCCACCAGGAAGAAGACGTACGTGGACGAGCAGTCGCGGATCGCTCCCCAAAAACCTAATCTCCGCGCACCCCATGCAAGGTTCACCTGCGGACGAGGGTTCCGGAGGCACATGCTCTTTCGCTACTCCGTGCGCGCAGAGGTACGGGACGGGGAAGACAGAGGGCTGCAGAGATGTGGATTCTCTCGGGAACGGTTGCGGAAGTAGGGGTCTGGACTGATGGAGGACTGCAGGTATATGGCTGCGACAGGGGAAGGGACGAAGGCAGCGGAGAATCCCAGTAGACGGGAAGTGGAAGGGACGGTAACTGACGCAGTCAGTTTGCCTCCACCATCAAGGAGCGAAACTCCCGTGATAATGTGGATTTAAGTGGCAAAAGACTAGCCACGCCCGCCCGCTCAATCGCCGCTTGCCTACCTCGGCCTGGCCCGCGGCGGCGCGCGCGCATGTGGCACGCCTTTATCATTTTCTCAGCTTCTCAATTTAGATGAATAATTTCCAACCATATAAGCTGAGTCAGCGTTCAGTCAAAATCCCGTATGGTATTAAACCATACAACACTTAATGTTACGTACCATAGAGTTTTATTTGATTATTAAATATTATATGGGCCAAGCCCATATTATATCCAACAAGATTGGCTGGAGGCATGGCGTCTTCTTCCTCAACATCCTTGGCAGCGCTGCCCTGGTCCTTGTGGCAAAGCTCGAAGAAATGGGATCGGGATGAGATTGACGGGAGGAGTAGCGAGCACGGAGCAACGGCTACGATGGCCGAAGGCATGGCCGGAGGCGAGGTGGGGGCGATGGGGGTGCGGTGGCCGGAGGCATGGCTGCCGCTGTTCAGGAATCACCGGGGCAAAGGACCGGAGGAGGTGCCGCCGCTGCTCGGTAATAGAGCAGGTACTCGCGCATCGCAGTATGTTTGGCGACGGCGTTTGAGACAGAATAACGGAGCAGAGCGTTAGGGCTGGATACGGGGCTGGGCTTGGACAGGCCTGGCCCAGGCAGGACCCGGTTGCAATATAATGTAAAATAATTAATTTCTCTAATTAGTTGCTTTAAGATTCGTGCCATTTTTTAAAAAGGGAGTACCGGAGCCGTCGCCGTCCAAAAATTAGCTCTAGCTTATCCAGACATGGCCTAAATATCTGTTCAGTAGTTAATTTATACACCCCACTGTTGGTTCGTTGCTATGTATGTGAGAAAAAAAAATTCAAGGTATATATACCCTGGGTGCAGAATGGCTACTAGATCTGTTGGATGTTGACAAAATAAGGTACCGTACTTAAAACGATTCTATTTGAAAAATCAGAGAGAGCGCCTCCTAACAGCTTGTATGCTTCTAATATTTTTTAGCTGGATAAACAACATCAGCAGATTAGGAACCATGGACACCAAGATTAGGTAACAAAACAAAACTCAAATCTCATGTACCCACGAACCAAAATCACATTTTGTAGTGAACAAGTGAACCTTACATGATTTACTTCTTCAAAAGATTCATCCAACTGCAACACGTTGCCTTTTCCCACCGACTTAAGCAGACCAAGGAAAGCATCCAGCGGAATTTTTTTTGAGACTCACAGCCTCCGCCGCTACAAGGTCCAAGACCAATCTGTATCATACGCCCAAACTATATAGTATATACATGTTGTAAATCACAACCACCTCCTATGGTACACCGTAGACTACCAATGGCACTGCCATATGCCTGCACCTCTGTACTTTAGCCATGCTGTAAATGTCTATCAGTGAAGATATCTTAACTATGCAAATGATCGCGCCTACGACATGTGCATCATACACAACTAATTCTGCCCATAGCCTTTGCCCACGCGAGCGAGGGCGCGCGCCCTGTACTAGTACATCGTAATAATTAAAAAGGTACGCAGCAACGCACGAGGTTTCTGTAAGGAAAATGGATCCTAGGTCCATTTACTTTGGATTTTGGTTCTTGATAACCAACACAACCAAATTGGACTAATGAATTTGCAAGTGATTGTTTTATAGTTCAATAGGATGCAAGACGTGACTTGGACAAAGGCGACGTGATGATTCGATGATCAACACCTCAAGCAAGACCTTAGGAGCACAAGAGAAGACCCAAGATATCAAGCAAAGTCCAAGCATGAAGATAGGAACCAAGCCGCACGCAAGAACGCGAAGAAACGAGCTCACAGAAGCGACCGGACGCTTGAAGAAAGTGACCGGACGCTCCGATCAGTGGCTCGGCAATAGCAAGCGTCAGCAGCAGCGATCGGACGCTGCACAAGTGAATCGACCGGACGCACCGATGGCACTGTTCATCAGTCCGACAACACACTCAGCAAGTGACCGGACGCTGGTGGCAAACCGACCGGACGAAGGACAACAACGTCCGATCGAGTACAGAGAGGTTTGCAGAGCGGCGAAATTGCGACCGGACGCTGGCAGCGTCCGATCAGTTGTTCGTGGCTCCAACGGTCGGGACGACCGGACGCGTCCGATCAGGACGACTCCAGTGTCCGGTCAGTAGCAGAAAAGCGGGACTTCGTCCCCAACGGCTACTTTCTCAGTGGGGCTTATAAATATAATCCCCAACCAGCCAAATGAGGTGTGTGGAGTTAAGGAAACATACCAAGGGTGTTGATACACTATTTTAGTGATCTCCACTTGCATAGTGCTTAGTGCTTGATTAGGTGATTAGCGTAGGTACTTTGCGAAGTGCTTAGGTTGATTAGACCACCGCTTATGTGCTTGCTCTAGGTTTAGGCCTAGTGTTTAGTGAGGTTTGCATACCTCTCACAACTCGATGCTTGCGAGCACCATTGTTGTACATTGGAGGAGCTTGTAGTCTTGCGAGATCACACCAACCGATTTTGTGGTGTGGTCGCCACCGTGTACCGGAGGGAACAAGGCCCGCACCGTTTCAGCCGGAAGCTTAATAGTGAAGACGGCAGGGAGCATTCGGGAAAGGCTTGCCGGAAGGCACATCGGAGACCCACTTACGTGTGGGGAAGGCCCAAGGCTATCCACGGAGTTACCCGACCGGGAGCTTGGCCCTTGCGAGGGATTTCTTGTGAGGGGCTCCAATGAGGACTAGGGAGAAGCTTGCGCACTTCTCGATACCTTTATAAAAATACTGGAGTCATCGATGGGAGTTTGTATATCTCTACCTTGCTCTTTAGCTTCCGCATTTACATTGATTGTATTACTTCTTTTGCGGTAGAGATAGCAACACACTAGAAAAACCGTAGTTGCACATTTAGATAGTTTATCTATTGCATAAGTTTTGCTAGGGTTAGAAAAAAAGGCCATAGTTTTGGAGTTAGATTTTTAAGTTGCCTTATTCACCCCCCTCTTAGGCGTCACGGTCCCCTTTCAATTGGTATCAGAGCCGGTTGACTCAATTTGGACCTTTGGCTTAACCGCCATTGAGCCGACGCTATTTAAAGTGGTTGGGATGGATAGCTCTAGGCCTCTGCACTTTGACGGCACTAACTTCCCTTATTATAGAGCTAGAATGGCTTGCTACCTTGAGGCGGTTGATTTGAGAGTTTGGAGAGTCACTCGTGACGGGATGAAACCCATTAAGAATTCCGATAAACCCACTAAGAGTGATGAAAAAGAAATTCATTTCAATGCTAGAGCTAAAAATTGCTTGTTTGAATCTTTTAGCATGGATGTGTTTAACCAAGTATTCACTTTAAATATGGCACACGAAATATGGTTAAAACTCCAAGAGCTCTATGACCGCACACCTAATGTCCATGAGCAAAAGCATTGTCTAGCTAAGCAAAATTATGATACCTTTACAATGAATGATAATGAGCTTGTTCGTGATATGTATTCTCGTTTGAATCTAATTATCAATGAGCTCCACTCAATAGGACTAACCAAGCTAGGTGATGCGGACATCGTGAGGAAGATCATCTTCGTGCTACCAAAAAGAAATATGCAAGCATCATCGCCATCCTTCACAACATGGAGGACTTGAGCACCATGACCCCACCCATAGTCATTGGCAAGATAGTGGCATTTGAAATGTCATACAAGATGGGTCAAGAAGAAGCCTCTTCATCAAGCAAAGGCAAAACTCTCGGATGTAGTGAGAAAAAGAAGATGAAGAGCAAGCAAGTTGAGACAAGCTCAAGCTCAAGCTCCTCAAGTGAAGAAGAAGAAGAAGATGAGGATGATGATGATGATGAAGATTCAAGTGATGATGATCAATCTTCCTCCTCCACCTCTGACCTTGATGTAGAATCAATCAAACTAATCAACAAGGTGGAGAAGATGATCCAAAAGCTCAATGTCAAGGGTGTGCCCATCCAAATCCAAGATCTCATTTTCACAAATCAAAGAAATGAGCAAAGAAAGAGAGGATGCTATGGATGTGGCAAGTTGGGGCACTTTGTGGAAGCTTGTCCAAATAAGCCCACACCCAAGACAAAGAAGAAGGCATGCAAGAAACAAGCCCTCACATCAATAAGGACATGAGATGATTCTTCAAGTGAAGAAGAACACCATCACAAGAGGCGAGGGCGCAAGCACTCATCATCAAGCTCTTCTCATGTGTGCCTTATGGCACGAGGTAACGAAAACTCATCCTCTAGTGAGAGTGATAGTGATGATGAAATGACTTCTTATGAAGAAATTGTGCAACAAAATCTTAATTATGCTAAAGTTTGCACTAGTCAACAACAGAAGCTTGGAAAGATTAAAGAGAAGCTAGATAGTTCACAAGAAGCATATAAAACTTTGCTTGAATAATATGAGAACTTTGCTAATCTCAATGTTGAACTATCTACTAAAATTAAGCAACTTAAGGCTAGTGCAACAACAAATGCATGCACAACTAATGATGAGGAACTTGTTAAGAAAAATGAAAAATTAAAAGAAAAATTAGCTAGCTCACAAGATGCTTATAAAAGTTTGCTTGCTAAAATGGAAACCATGTGCAAACATTGTGATGAGCTAACTAATAAAGTTGCTAATCTTGAAGCCATTAGTGCAACCCCTACCAAGGCATCTAAAAAGAAAAGTTCTAATATGTCTAAAAAGGATGCCTCTATTTCTTGTAATGATTTATGTTTAGACTCATCCTTGTGCAACCAAGTTTGTGTTGAGAAAGTTGTTGTAGATACGTGCACACAAGAGGTTGCAAAAGAGAATGAGCAACTCAAGCAAGAAGTAGCTCGCCTCACCAAGGACTTGACTCAAGTAAAAGGCAAGTCGAAGCAAGCCCAACTTCATCAAGATAACACCATCAAGGGAGTGAAGAAGCTTGATGAAGGACAAACCGTGGTTCGCTATGTGTGCCACAAGGAAGGTCACAAGTCCTATGAGTGCAAGGTGAAGAATGGGGGAGGAGCAAAGAAGCAAGAGAAGAAGCAAACAAGCAAGCTCTCCAACACCTACACCAACAAGGTGGACAAGAAGGCCTCCACACCATACTTGCTAAAGAAGAAGAAACATGACAAGGTGGTGGCCATCAAGGTAAACAAGCAAGCCAACAATGGAGTCAAACGCTTTTGGGTGCCAAAGGAAATCATCTTCAACATGAAGAGCACCAAGAAGGTTTGGATCCCGAAAGGGAAGTGAGAAGTCTGATGGACTCGGGGAATTTGGAGACTTGGCAAAGTTTTGGATGCATTTCATGGGTTGCATCATGATGGACAAAATCATTGCCAAGTGGGTTAGTGAATACTATGAACCCAAATTCCCCTCCCCATGTTAGGTAACTAGATTCAATTTACTTCAATTGGTATTAGATTTAAATTTTCCTACAATTGGAATCTTTTAGCATCTAGTTACCCTTCATGCCTAGGTTTGCATTTGCATTCTTATATATTTTGTCATGCATACACTAGGTATTTCATATGGTAGGCTTGCTCGGTTTCGTTCTTATTCCTTGGAGCAATCCTACATGGTTTAAAATTGTTTAGGAGCATGGCACATAGCTTGTCCTTCAATTGTTCATCTAATATGTGCCAAAGTCCAAATTATAGATAATTTCTCTCGAATATCGCATTCGAAAATGACTCTCACATTCATGTGATGTCATCTTTCAAGTGGTATTTTGATTCTAAAATCAATGTGCATGTTTCCTATAAGTATTCCATACTTGTGTGCACAAATTTAGGGGGAGGTTACTCTACAAGTTGGATGCTTTGAGACTAACACCTTTTCAAGCTTATCATATGTGTAGTAGTCTCATTGCAAGGAAAATGGAGTCCCCGGAGTTAAGCATCATACTTCAAATATCCACCACCGATTGCAAGTGGTAGAAATCAAATTGATTTCTACATGTGGTATTTCTAAACCAATATTGTGGCAGAACCTCCTAAGGAATTGGGCCCACATGCACCTATCGTTGTCTTAACAGACCTCGGATAGCGTACACGAGTTCCCAACAACTCAACAGGTCTGTCGGGTGTCCTCGGGAAACCCGAATCATCCACGATTCTCTTTTCAAACAGGATCCCAATCACAGTCATTGCAGATTACAACAGTTTATTCAAATATATACCAGAGTAAAAGATAGCGGAAGTCTTAAGATAACATAATTACAAACCGGTTGTTTTCAAACTTACAATACCAAAAGTGTCATACAACCATAGTAGCGGGATAATATTACATTAACTTTATTTATCATACAAACTAGTGCCTTGTCCAAAGGCCATTCATTACTCCTCATCATCATCGTTGACTTCAAACACTGACATGCAGCAGGGACCAAAACAAGCCTGCGCATGCGACTCACCTGCAACAAGGGTTAACAAACCCTGAGTACAAAGGTACTCAACAAGACTAACCCGACGTAACGGGGTGTAAGACTTTAGAGATGCAGGGATTTGGGGCAAGGTAAGGATGTAGCAGGGTTCAAAAGTTCTTTGCCAAAAGCTTACTATCCTTCATTCTATTTTCAAGTTTACCACTAAGTTCTTTTAGTTCATTATCTCAACTAAATGAAATTTTCCCATATTTCATTCCTTCTCATTCCATTCTTTTTCTCATATTTTAGTAATTCACCAGTACTACATTGCTTCTGTAATGAATCGAGTCTCCATATCCGCGGAGCACCGGCAATTCGAATTGATTCAAATCCCAGCTGGGGATTCCTTATCACACGACATATGTAGAACTTAATCTTGCATATATCAACCTCGCTACAGGATCCTCCTATACTAAGCCGTCTCCACGCCACCCGAGAGCACAGCACACCTCAAATCCGGCCACATTCTAGCCACGAGGGTACACGCTACTCCCGCCATCTCTCCACTCCCAGTGCGCGGGCATTCGTCTTAGTATCGGATTAGCCGAAGTAGGCTTACCGGAGTATGTGACCAGTACTACAAAGTGTCTCGTTCAGAAGATCCACAATGAGTGGCCTTTAAGCGACATAGTCGGCAACATTACCCAACGTTCAAGATAAGTCACCCGACTAGTCTCTAGTTCATTCTACCTTCTTTCTTTCTTTGGCCAGTATGCCATCTTTGATGGTATCAAAACTTTTGCTTTGAAAGCCTATCATAAAGCATACTAAGCATTCTACGCCTTTGTAAATAAAAACATCTTCAAGGATGGTAAACAAGTAACAAGGTAGGCAATGCATCAAGTAGGTAATATTTGAATTGATCAACTTAATGCAATAAGTAACATAGGTGACAAACTTTTCAAAGTAACAAGGTAATGGCTTAATGCATAAACCGGGGCTTGCCTTCGTTGACGATTTCCGGTTCCGGATTAGTACCACAATTATCAAATCCCGTGACAACCGGGGATTCTTCCAGAACTTGCTCAACTAGAATCGTTTCGTTCTTGGGTTCTACACGAAATGACAACATATGCTTTAACATGATGATAATGTAAACATGATGCTTTCACGGCACATGAAATGTAAAAACATCCGCAAACGATTTGATTTCGCGGTACAGTTGCAAGCCAACAAAACCAACCTGTAACCCTATCATTAAGAACCACACATGTGACTTGACCTAATGGATCTTGGAACCCTACTAGTCACAAAACATGACCAAAACAAGATCCAACACTAATCAAACACTTAGGGTTTGCTTTTATCTATTTTTGAATTAATTTGGAATTAAGCCCAAAAATAAACTTGTTCCAAATGACCTGAAAATTTTATGTAAGCTTCCTTATGACAAATTAGTGTACCAAAACAAATTTCATAATTTTTGGAATTATACAGTGACCTACAAAAATCATGGAAATTGCATTTTTCAATTAATGGACTGAATATTTGAACATTCAAAATTTATCCAAATTTCAAATTTCAAATTTTTAAATCATACTGGAACATGTACAGAAGCTACACAAAAATTTTCAGAATTTTTGGATGTGTAAATAAATTCCTACAAAAATTGCAAAATTGCTGCACTATTCAAAATCAGAAAATAACCAAAGCTCACTGTTCTCTCTCTTGCTCTCACTGACAGCCGGCCCCCACCTGTCATCCCCAACCTCGGGTCATTGACCACGGCTCCGATGGCGCTGACCGACGCTAGCGCACCGACGGTGAGCTTAACTGCGACGACCATGGTATCTAAACACTCACAAAGACTAGCCGCGTCGATCTATGGCATTTCAGAGGTGGATTACGACACGGAACCAGGCTCAAGCCGTCCATGGCGGACGTGGTGCCACGGCAGCGTTACGCCGGCGAAACAAGACCGGTTGAGATCAAACAAAAGGCTCAGAAAGGATCAGCAGCTCACCCTGGATGTGATGAAGCAAAGAACGAGACCGGAGGCACTACGGTGACGCGGGTCGACAGTGACAGTGCTCACGGCGGAGAAGACTTCGTCGGCGACGTAGTTCCGGCGACTGCAGTGGGCAAAATGACCAAGCAAGGGCAAAATAAGGACCATAGCATCAAGACAAAGCTATAGAACCTACAAACAAGGACCACGGCTCACCAGATGATGCTGGTCGCGGTGAACCGGAGCTTCGGTCGAGATCGCCGGCCGCGAGGAAGAAGAGTCGCTAGCGGCAGTTCTCGGTGGACTCAGACAACCTCAGTTGGTGGGATGGGTTCGGAAGGAAGAAACGGAGTTGTAACACCGATTTGTCGAAACTGGTTTGGACTGAGGAAGCGAGGGGAACTCGCCGGAGTTGAGACGGCGACGTCGGGAAACAGAGCAGGGAAAGAAAGGACGACGACGGTGTTCCGGGCTTTATAGCGCGTCCAGGAGCGCGCGGAATCGACACGCAGCGAGCATGCAGTGCCAGCGCGAAGCCAAGAGCGGCCGAGGGCGAGCCTGGAAGGCCGGAGAAGGTACGTCGGCGGTGGGCGGTGATCGTGACACTGTTCATGAGAATTACAGAATTGACACTGAGTTTAATTTGCAAAATACTCACAAATATCCTAAAGAAGTTGAAAATCTCCAAAAATGAAAGTTGCTCAACTTTTCAAGCTCTACAACTTTGCTTCAAGGAACATTTTCAAATTCTACCTCCATTTTGAAATTTGAATTTGGGGTGCATTTGAGTATTTGAATCATTTCAAAATTACTCCAAATTTTACATGTAAACTTGAAAAACTTTGAATACCAAAGTTGATCCTTATAAAATAAGCTCCAACTTTCCTTTTTGTCACAACCCCAAATTCCAAATGGATTTTGAAATATCCAAAAGGGGCAAAAAGGACTTTTATAATTTAAAGCTGAATTCAAATTTGATTTGATTTCCTATTGTCTTAAATTTGAATTTTGACCAATAACTTGGCCCATTAGGGTTATTTGAGTCAAATGACATATGATCTCACATGATCACATGAATCTTAACCCCTGTGGTCATGATCTGTATTTAGGGTTTTTGAAACACATCACATGAAATAACAACATTATGAAATAAACCTTATTTAGTGAATGCATTCAAAACTTTATACTAAATGAATGCTTTGCAATGCACATGATGACATGTCAAATTTTAGTATTAGGTCAAAACACCAGAGGTGTTACAACCCTTCCCCCTTAAAGAAATCTCGTCCCGAGATTTAAAACTTAAGGCTAAGTAATGGAAAAGGAAATGTGTCAAGCTAACACATTACAACTTTATTCAAAAGGCTAGCGAGGGGGTTTTCCATTCTGTTAATAACAAGACAGGTTACAATATAGACAAGGTATTGCAACTAGATAGAAGCGAAGAAGTCAGGAAAGTTCTCTTCTAAGTAATCCTCGGACTCCCAAGTAGCTTCATCTTCCGTGTGTTGATTCCATTGTACTTTGTAGAACTTGATCGTACGTCTCCGAGGGCCTTGATCTTTCTGATCTAAGACTCTAATGGGGTACTCGGCATAAGTCAAATCAGGTTCTAGTTCTACACCACCAAAGTCGATCTCCTGGTCAGGTACTTGAAGACACTTCTTTAATTGAGATACATGAAAGATATCATGTACCGCTGACATGTGATCTGGTAACTTGACGCGATAGGCGACTGGTCCACATCGTTGTTGGATCTGAAAAGGACCGACATAACGGGGCGCCAACTTTCCCCGAATCCCAAATCGATGAACTCTTTTCATTGGTGATACCTTGAGGTAGACATAATCTCCCACTTTGAATTCTAGCGGTCTTCTCCTCTTATCAGCATAGCTTTTCTGCCGGGATTGAGCTATCTTCATATTGGCTTGTATGAGTTTAACTTTCTCTTCAGCTTCCTTGACTACATCCGGTCCAAAGAACCAACGTTCTCCAGCTTCTGACCAATTTAAAGGTGTTTGGCACCTACGGCCATACAGTGCTTCGAATGGTGCCATTTTAATGCTCTCTTGATGGCTGTTGTTATATGAGAATTCAGCCAAGGGAAGGCATTCATCCCATTTAACACCAAAGGAAAGAACACATGCTCTTAACATATCTTCAAGAATTTGATTTACCCTTTCGGTCTGTCCGTCTGTTTGCGGATGATAAGCAGAACTACGGATAAGTTTAGTTCCTAAAGACTCATGTAGACTTTTCCAAAACTTGGATATGAACAATGATCCTCTGTCAGAGACAATGGTCTTGGGTGCCCCATGCAGACTGAAAATTCTATCAAGATAAAGCTTTGCATACTGCTCCGCTCGATATTTATCTCTGACTGGCAAGAAATGAGCTATTTTGGTTAGACGATCAACAATAACCCATATTGAATTGTAGCCTACAGATGTCCTAGGCAACCCTACTATGAAGTCCATACAAATATCCTCCCACTTCCAAGATGGAACTGGCAACGAATGTAATGGACCTACAGTCTTCATATGAACTGCTTTGACTCTCTGGCAAATATCACACTTGGCCACATATTGAGCTATTTCTATTTTCATTTTGGTCCACCAATATCTCTTTCTCAGATCATGATACATTTTGTTGCTACCCGGATGAATGGAGTATCTTGTAGAATGAGCTTCATCAAGAATCTGCTTTCGCAGCTCCGGATTTTTGGGTACTACCAACCTATCCTTGAACCATACAACATCTGATTCATCAATCTTGAAACATGTTGGTCTTCCAGATCTGACTTTATCCTTAATATGGGCTATGCCCTTACTTTTCTGTTGAGCACCAATGATCTGATCTTTGATAGTGGACTCAACTACAATATTGGACAGGGAACCTTGTTCTAAGATTTGTAAATCCAGATGCTCCATCTCTTGACACAATGTTCTCTGCATAGTTTCTACAATTAGGCAATGACAATGACTCTTGCGACTCAGGGCATCGGCAACCACATTAGCCTTGCCCGGATGATAATGTACTTCTAAGTCATAATCTTTAATAAGTTCCAACCATCTTCTTTGCCTCATATTCAGCTCTGACTGGGTGAAGATGTATTTCAAACTCTTGTGGTCCGTATAGATATGACATATATTGCCTAATAAATAATGTCGCCAAATCTTGAGTGAATGGACAACAGCAGCTAATTCAAGATCATGGGTGGGATAATGTTCTTCGTGCTTCTTGAGTTGTCTGGAAGCATATGCTATGACTCTGCCTTCTTGCATAAGAACACAGCCAATACCAATTCCAGATGCATCACAATAGATATCAAATGGCCTCTCGATATCAGGTTGTGCTAATACTGGTGCAGTTGTCAACAACTTCTTCAATGTTTGAAAGGCCTCTTCACATTCTATTGACCATACAAACTTAGTTTGATTTTTCAGCAATCCAGTAATTGGCTTCGCAATTCTGGAGAAGTCAGGGATAAACCGACGGTAATACCCTGCCAACCCTAGGAAACTACGAACTTGATGAATAGTTGTAGGTGCTTTCTAGTTAAGGACTTCTTCTACCTTGCTCGAATCAACAGCTATACCTTCAGCAGATAGCACATGACCCAGAAATTGTACTTCCTCCAACCAAAATGCACATTTGCTGAACTTGGCATATAGTTGGTGATCTCTTAATCTTTGTAGAACAATACGGAGATGTTCCGCATGTTCCTCTTTGCTCTTAGAGTAGATAAGAATGTCATCAATAAACACCACGACAAACTTATCCAACTCAGGCATGAAAACTGAGTTCATTAGGTACATGAAATGAGCCGGGGCATTGGTTAGCCCAAAAGACATGACTAGATATTCATATAAACCATATCGGGTAGTAAATGCTGTCTTCGGCACATCTTCACATCTGATCTTAATCTGGTGGTAGCCTGATCTTAAGTCTATCTTTGAGAATACCTTAGCTCCCGCAAGTTGATCAAAAAGCAAATCAATTCGGGGTAAGGGGTATTTGTTCTTGATGGTGACTTCATTTAATGGCCTATAGTCAACACATAACCTTAAGGTTTGGTCCTTCTTCTTCACGAAAATAGCAGGACATCCCCAAGGTGATGAACTGGGTTGAATGAAACCCTTGTCTAACAACTCTTGTAGTTGCATTTTTAATTCTGCTAATTCTTTCGGTGGCATCCTATATGCTCTTCTGGACATTGGTGCTGTCCCTGGTTTCACATCAATTCTGAACTCTACGTCTCGGTCTGGTGGTAGACCAGGCAGGTCATTGGGAAAGACATCCGTAAACTCACATACCACTGAAATTTCCTCGGCTCCTTCAACAATAGTTGCACAGACGGTCTCCACTGTACTCTTAGGAAAAGGAAGTTGGATGAGAAGTTGGGTTTTGCTGTCAGGTGCATTTACCCTTATTGTTCTACGCAGGACATCTATGATAGCCCCGTGTTGAGTTAGCCAGTTCATACCAAGGATCACATCTATATCTTGATCCTTTAATATCAGCATATTGGTAGGGAACTCATAACCTCCCAAATCAATAGGTACATGCTGAACTACCTCCCTTGTACAGATTCGTCCCCCAGGCGACTGTATATGATAGGGTTCTTTTGTTTCCCCAATAGCTATCCCATGCTTCACAACAAATGTACGATTGATGAATGTATGGGATGCACCGGAATCAAATAAGGTAATTGCAGGATGCTTAGCAATGGGAAACATACCCATCATAACCGGTTCTCCTTCTGGAATAGATTCCACTTGCGTATAGAATACCCTTCCAGTTTTCTTCTTCTTCGCCTCCTTGTGTCGGCGGTAATTCTCTTCCGAAGCGATAGCAATGTTGATTGTTTCATGGTAAGTTGCATTACCACAGGCTGCCATCATTGTCTGAAGTTTAGTGTTCAAGCCTCGAAGAAAATGATTCTTTTTCTTCCTGTCCGTGTTCACATACTCAATAGCATACTGAGACAGGTGGTTGAAACGCCCAACATAATGCATCACCGGGTGCTCCCCTTGCTTAAGAGCCAAGAACTCTTCCAACTTCATGGTCATCACACCGTCCGGAATATAATGTGCCCTGAAGGCATCTTTGAACTCCCTCCAGTTGATTTGGTGACCAACGGGCTGTACTGCTACCAAATTTGCCCACCAGGCACCAGCAGCTCCTCGGAGTTGCTGTGCCGCAAACCTTGGTTTTTGAACCTCAGTACAGTGAATCAGCTCGAACTTTTGCTCTATTGTCCTAAGCCAATCATCGGCTTCTAAAGGTTCGTCTGCCTTTGAGAACACAGGCGGACGTGTGTCAGTAAAATCCACATAGGTTGACTCGTCGTTTCCATTATTACGACGGCCACGATTAGGGTATGGTGCCTGCTGGTTCTGCGCCAACTCCCTTAACAGCCTGGCATTCTCTGCCATTGCGTTGACGAGTGCGGCTATGGCATCTGCCATAGTCGAGGGCATTGGTGGAGGATTTGGGCACTCATCATCGTCGTGTGAGCCACTAGCACCAGTTCGGGTGATAGGACGAGGCATCTGTTAGAGAAACACATTTACTTACATTATTCTTTATTGAAAGCTTTTAAAAGGTTGCATACTACAAAGGGTTCTTATTTATATTACATGTCTTGTATCCCACAAGACAACCCTGGTTTTCTAAGAAAGCAGTAAAGGAATTACTACTACTCCAAGCTTTCAGTCTTCGGCATCCGTGCCTGTATCGGACGAAACCTCATCTTCATCTGAGAAGTACACTAACTCCTCAGGGTCCTCCTCCTCTTCTTCATTCTCGACTTCTCCTGGAGCTACAATCATTTCTTCATCGGTAACTTCACCATCCCCATGAGGAGGATGAAGTTGAGCATATAGTATATGGACATTCTCATGAAGAATGGCATTGTCCATCTCTAGGTCCTCTACATAGAACTCCAACTCATTGACGCGTTCATTGGCCGCATCTTCTCGTGTCCAGGCTTCATTCCGTAGCTCCATGGTCATGGTGATACCCCTTTGCATTTCCGCTAGCTCTTCTTGGTCTTTGGCATGAGCTCGACGAAGAGTGTTGAGCTCCTTGTTAAGGTTCTCGACGTTGGCGGGGTTGCTCGAAGATCATTCCTCTCCTAGGTTCTTGGAACTTCCTTCACCAAGCTCGTGATTTCTTGGTGCCAATTGGTGACGAGGGACTCCATGAGGTCCGGTGGACTTGCGTGCGGTTTTCTTGGTCTTTGCCATAGCTTGAAGAATTTAGGGTAGGACTATAAGAACAGCTTGAGGATAACGGAGGTTAGCAAGAATGGGATTGACATTACTTACCCAACCACTATTAAGGGGAATTATTATGCACTGTGCTCAAGCATGATGTATGAATCGATCTTACGAATCTAAGTACAAAAGATTAATATAATCATAAGTACTAGATTTTCATAATACATAGGACAAACCTAATCATATCAGGATTGAGTCTAGATCAAAGGTAAGAAGAAAGAAATTGAACTTTCAAAATATCATGTTTACTTTCCTTGATCCAAATCATTTTGAAGGTTTTCCAAAGTAACCTACAATGATCTTAGATGGGAACTGCTCTGATACCAGCTATGGTAGAACCTCCTAAGGAATTGGGCCCACATGCACCTATCGTTGTCTTAACAGACCTCGGATAGCGTACACGAGTTCCCAACAACTCAACAGGTCTGTCGGGTGTCCTTGGGAAACCCGAATCATCCACGATTCTCTTTTCAAACAGGATCCCAATCACAGTCATTGCAGATTACAACAGTTTATTCAAATATATACCAGAGTAAAAGATAGCGGAAGTCTTAAGATAACATAATTACAAACCGGTTGTTTTCAAACTTACAATACCAAAAGTGTCATACAACCATAGTAGCGGGATAATATTACATTAACTTTATTTATCATACAAACTAGTGCCTTGTCCAAAGGCCATTCATTACTCCTCATCATCATCGTTGACTTCAAACACTGACATGCAGCAGGGACCAAAACAAGCCTGCGCATGCGACTCACCTGCAACAAGGGTTAACAAACCCTGAGTACAAAGGTACTCAACAAGACTAACCCGACGTAACGGGGTGTAAGACTTTAGAGATGCAGGGATTTGGGGCAAGGTAAGGATGTAGCAGGGTTCAAAAGTTCTTTGCCAAAAGCTTACTATCCTTCATTCTATTTTCAAGTTTACCACTAAGTTCTTTTAGTTCATTATCTCAACTAAATGAAATTTTCCCATATTTCATTCCTTCTCATTCCATTCTTTTTCTCATATTTTAGTAATTCACCAGTACTACATTGCTTCTGTAATGAATCGAGTCTCCATATCCGCGGAGCACCGGCAATTCGAATTGATTCAAATCCCAGCTGGGGATTCCTTATCACACGACATATGTAGAACTTAATCTTGCATATATCAACCTCGCTACAGGATCCTCCTATACTAAGCCGTCTCCACGCCACCCGAGAGCACAGCACACCTCAAATCCGGCCACATTCTAGCCACGAGGGTACACGCTACTCCCGCCATCTCTCCACTCCCAGTGCGCGGGCATTCGTCTTAGTATCGGATTAGCCGAAGTAGGCTTACCGGAGTATGTGACCAGTACTACAAAGTGTCTCGTTCAGAAGATCCACAATGAGTGGCCTTTAAGCGACATAGTCGGCAACATTACCCAACGTTCAAGATAAGTCACCCGACTAGTCTCTAGTTCATTCTACCTTCTTTCTTTCTTTGGCCAGTATGCCATCTTTGATGGTATCAAAACTTTTGCTTTGAAAGCCTATCATAAAGCATACTAAGCATTCTACGCCTTTGTAAATAAAAACATCTTCAAGGATGGTAAACAAGTAACAAGGTAGGCAATGCATCAAGTAGGTAATATTTGAATTGATCAACTTAATGCAATAAGTAACATAGGTGACAAACTTTTCAAAGTAACAAGGTAATGGCTTAATGCATAAACCGGGGCTTGCCTTCGTTGACGATTTCCGGTTCCGGATTAGTACCACAATTATCAAATCCCGTGACAACCGGGGATTCTTCCAGAACTTGCTCAACTAGAATCGTTTCATTCTCGGGTTCTACACGAAATGATAACATATGCTTTAACATGATGATAATGTAAACATGATGCTTTCACGGCACATGAAATGTAAAAACACCCGCAAACGATTTGATTTCGCGGTACAGTTGCAAGCCAACAAAACCAACCTGTAACCCTATCATTAAGAACCACACATGTGACTTGACCTAATGGATCTTGGAACCCTACTAGTCACAAAACATGACCAAAACAAGATCCAACACTAATCAAACACTTAGGGTTTGCTTTTATCTATTTTTGAATTAATTTGGAATTAAGTCCAAAAATAAACTTGTTCCAAATGACCTGAAAATTTTATGTAAGCTTCCTTATGACAAATTAGTGTACCAAAACAAATTTCATAATTTTTAGAATTATACAGTGACCTACAAAAATCATGGAAATTGCATTTTTCAATTAATGGACTGAATATTTGAACATTCAAAATTTATCCAAATTTCAAATTTCAAATTTTTAAATCATACTAGAACATGTACAGAAGCTACACAAAAATTTTCAGAATTTTTGGATGTGTAAATAAATTCCTACAAAAATTGCAAAATTGCTGCACTATTCAAAATCAGAAAATAACCAAAGCTCACTGTTCTCTCTCTTGCTCTCACTGACAGCTGGCCCCCACCTGTCATCCCCAACCTCGGGTCATTGACCACGGCTCCAATGGCGCTGACCGACGCTAGCGCACCGACGGTGAGCTTAACTGCGATGACCATGGTATCTAAACACTCACAAAGACTAGCCGCGTCGATCTATGGCATTTCAGAGGTGGATTACGACACGGAACCAGGCTCAAGCCGTCCATGGCGGACGTGGTGCCACGGCAGCGTTACGCTGGTGAAACAAGACCGGTTGAGATCAAACAAAAGGCTCAGAAAGGATCAGCAGCTCACCCTGGATGTGATGAAGCAAAGAACGAGACCGGAGGCACTACGGTGACGCGGGTCGACGGTGACAGTGCTCACGGCGGAGAAGACTTCGTCGGCGACGTAGTTCCGGCGACTGCAGTGGGCAAAATGACCAAGCAAGGGCGAAATAAGGACCATAGCATCAAGACGAAGCTATAGAACCTACAAACAAGGACCACGGCTCACTAGATGATGCTGGCCGCGGTGAACCGGAGCTTCGGTCGAGATCGCCGGCCGCGAGGAAGAAGAGTCGCTAGCGGCAGTTCTCGGTGGACTCAGACAACCTCAGTTGGTGGGATGGGTTCGGAAGGAAGAAACGGAGTTGTAACACCGATTTGCCGAAACTGGTTTGGACTGAGGAAGCGAGGGGAACTCGCCGAAGTTGAGACGGCAACGTCAGGAAATAGAGCAGGGAAAGAAAGGACGACGACGGTGTTTCGGGCTTTATAGCGCGTCCAGGAGCGCGCGGAATCGACACGCAGCGAGCATGCAGTGCCAGCGCGAAGCCAAGAGCGGCCGAGGGCGAGCCTGGAAGGCCGAAGAAGGTACGTCGGCGGTGGGCGGTGATCGTGACACTGTTCATGAGAATTACAGAATTGACACTGAGTTTAATTTGCAAAATACTCACAAATATCCTAAAGAAGTTGAAAATCTCCAAAAATGAAAGTTGCTCAACTTTTCAAGCTCTACAACTTTGCTTCAAGGAACATTTTCAAATTCTACCTCCATTTTGAAATTTGAATGTGGGGTGCATTTGAGTATTTGAATCATTTCAAAATTACTCCAAATTTTACATGTAAACTTGAAAAACTTTGAATACCAAAGTTGATCCTTATAAAATAAGCTCCAACTTTGCTTTTTGTCACAACCCCAAATTCCAAATGGATTTTGAAATATCCAAAAGGGGCAAAAAGGACTTTTATAATTTAAAGCTGAATTCAAATTTGATTTGATTTCCTATTGTCTTAAATTTGAATTTTGACCAATAACTTGGCCCATTAGGGTTATTTGATTCAAATGACATATGATCTCACATGATCACATGAATCTTAACCCCTGTGGTCATGATCTGTATTTAGGGTTTTTGAAACACATCACATGAAATAACAACATTATGAAATAAACCTTATTTAGTGAATGCATTCAAAACTTTATACTAAATGAATGCTTTGCAATGCACATGATGACATGTCAAATTTTAGTATTAGGTCAAAACACCAGAGGTGTTACAAATATCATCATGTTGATTTCATTCTGATATTTATATGCACTACTGGAATCTCGCATTTTTCTGTGCGTGCAAAAACCCACAGAAAAATGCGAATACCGTCAGAAAAATATTTTTCTGACGGTGTACCCTCAGAAAAATACCCACAGAAATATAATGACAGAAAAATCAAATTTTTCTGTGGGTTCGCCGTCAGAAATAATTTTTCTGTGGGTATTACACGCACAGAAAAATTACGTTCGCCCAGATTAAAACTAATTTTTCTGTGTGTTAATCCACACAGAAAAAAGAAATAAATGCACAGAAAAACACGTTTTTTCTGTCGGTCCAGGTGAACTCACAGAAAAATTCATTTCGCCCAGATTAAAAAAATATTTCTGTGTAGCCAGCCTCACAGAAAAAAGAGTTGAACACAGAAAAAAAAATTATTTTAAAATAGTAGCAACAGCATATTAAAATATATATTTTCCATACAGTGATTTCTGTGCATGACCAACAAGGTTTCATTCAAATAATACACAAATCGGTAGTTCATCATGAATGGAGTCAACACTTGCTCTCTCTCAAATAGTTCCTTTCCAAGTGGACCAACAGCTGATTCATTTACTGGTTTGTCATTGAATGATCTACAAACAAACATGGAAGTTACTTGAATGATTTGCAGGCACTTGAATGATCTAAGGTCAATACCAGAACAAGATTCAAATATACTATTGTTTAAGTAATGGAGAAATCCAGTAATACCCGAGTCAAGCTTTAACTCAAGTGTATTCAATACTTTCCCAAGAGACCACATCAATGCACCATAAACTCTCATAAGATGCATGTCAATGAGAAAAGGACTATTAATATGTAGAGCAAAATAAAGAAAAATGTCCCATCACGAGTTAAGACACAAAAAGATCCACAAATACTACCTGTTGAGTGTCTACTTGATCTGCCTTGTTCAAAACTACACGTATTTTGTCATCATGTCCACGTAATGATCCAATGACACGTTTGAACTCATCGCTGATGTCAAGCTTACTGAGGATCAAACAGAAGAAGAATAAGATCACACTTCGCAGCAAACCATGATGTCACGCCAGTGAACTCATAGCTGCATTGCGTGCGTTGCTTTTCACCAGAAAGAACACCAGGTGTGTCAACAAATGTGATATGCTCTAGCAGCTTCAAGGTAAATGTTTGGTATCAATTTCCAGATTACATGCCTTTTAGGTTTTCACTTGCATCAAAATTAAATCTTACTGGATGTCGCATCTGAGAGCACTCAAACTTGGATAAAAATGCAGTCCCAAATGTTGTAAGACCGCTAAAAGGCATGTCAGCCTGAACAGCAATAGTATTTCCAGGAATAGTCCTAGGTTATACAATTCATAGGTGGCACACAGGCAATTCATACTGCTTATACTGCAGTTACATTGGCCTAGGTTGAAAAAACTAAAATTGGACAAAAAGAGTGTGCCAATAGGTGCTTAGTATCTATTGCCAGTTTCACAAGCAAGAATCTGCATAAATCTAGCAATGATGAACTTAAACTTTAATATTGATTTGGAGATGTGTGCATTATGCTTCTTTTACATTAGCTAACATTCCCAACAAACCCTAAGGAATCAGAAACAATCATAAATATGATGGCTGGCGATATAATCGTAGCTCAGCATTTCATAGAAAATTTAGAAATTACTTCACAAATCATAATAAGAAGTTTAAATCATTTGATGCACCTATTATACCTACAAAAATGACAGCATTTCTTTATATAGGGAAATGTCTTAATATTGGCACAAAAATATCTCTATTGCTTAATAATGCATAATAGGAACACAAGTACTGAGAGCTATGTTGTCTTACAAACATTTTGGTGGACTATGGGCTTCCTTTTAGACAACTTACATGCATCATATTGTTTCCAAAATTTCACAGAAGAAATACCACAAGACAGTGACCATCTCCAGAAATTTACCCATTATCAAGAGCAAAAGAACTCGAGAAATGGCTCAGATTTACCCATTATCAGCATGACAACTGCAACTTAATTTCACCTGGAGCTTAATTTAATTCTCTCTCTCTAATGGGAATTGAACTGGCCACAGAACTGGTTGCTTGTACTGGTACAAGCCATCCTAGTTAAGTAGCAAACAGAACAAAATATCCCAAGTACGAGCTCATAAGGTGCTAAAGTGCAGAAGTTCTCTAATGGAAACTTGATTCATCACAGCCACTCAAGAGTAGTACAAAACAAAAAAAGTCACAAGGCATAGTTAGGGAAGGGGAGAGCAGCACGGCACGAGACTGGAGTTTCATAGCATCTCCAACTGCAGGATGCACCCCCAAAATATTTTTGAATGTGTCACCTCAGTTTTCCCATCTGAAACAATGTAACAAAAAAGCCTGAGAGAAGGAACTCACTTGGAACAAAGAGACAATGTAACACAAAGAAGCGCAGTATACCTGGTTGTCTGCAGCCCTGCCATTGGAGAAATGATGTCATTAGTACAGGGGAAAGAAGCAACAGAAAGGTTCTTATCCGATAATAATGCTGCTCTGAAAATATTTCCAGAACTGAATTTGTTGGATCCGATTACTTATCATTACGAAACTATTTTAAAAAAACTATCCTCATAGAAGGGCCTTTCAGCAATGCATGCTGCCCAGTGAATTCTGTGGAAGGGGACCTTCATATGTTTAGGAGATCAAGCTAGGAAGTTCAGCTGTCCTTAATTCTGTGGAAGAGCAGCGCGGCACGAGACTGTCAAAAGATATTTGAATGCTGAAAATATTATAGTAGAAGCAGCCAAGTAGGCATGCATACTCGGGGAAGGAAAAAAACAACAGCAAAAAAGCCATCAATCCCAAGCATGCTCATATTAATCCTAACAATTGAATACTGATTATTGTGGTGCTCTAGCACCTCCTACTAATCCGAACAATTCAGTTGCTGAAAGATGACAACTGTTAATTGTTGTGCAATAACTTAAGAACAAATAACCAGCAAGATTATGCAACTGTATTTTCAATTCTACTACGAACCACATATCAATCTCACTAGATCTCTTTTTAATTTAATTCTAACACAACACATGACATAGAAATATTAACTTTTTACTAAATATACAAATGTTACTACTGCTAGTCATCATATAAATTCACAGGTCTTATCCTTACTGGCACTTAAAGGCACTGGAATCACCAACCCACAAACTGAAATAAGTACAAACTATGCAATGTAAATATGTGTAACAAGATGAAAATCTGTGTAACATAATTTTAAACAGATGCAACTATGCAAGCAAAAGCCTAGCAGCTAACAAGGCATACCTAGCACATTTTTTGTCAATGTAAATATGATAGTTTTCCATGAATTGTTACCCGCAGGCTAGGGTTTCGTGGAGCACAAGAACCGACGCGGACCGGCAGGGAGGAGGCAGCACCGGTGAGCAGGCACGGCGCCGGCCACCGACGGAGCCCAGCCGCGCTGCGCTCTCGGCCAGGGGGCTGCAGCTCGCCCCTGGCCCGCGCAGCCATCCCCTCCGCCGCCTGGGGTGCGCCACCGCCGGGCCCCCGCCAACAGATCTCGCCGGTCAGGAGTGGGAGGGGAGGGGCCACGCCGGGGAAGAAGGTAGGGGAGGGGGGAGAGGGAGGGGGCGGCACCGGCCGCCGGATCTCGCCGATGGGGAGCGGGAGGGGAGGGGAGGGGCCGCATCGGGGAAGAAGGTAGGGGAGGGGGGAGAGAGGGAGGGGGCGGCACCGGCCGCCGGATCTCGCCGGTGGGGAGCAGGAGGGGAGGGGCCGCGCCAGGGGAAGAAGGTAGGGGAGGGGGGAGAGGGAGGGGGCGGCACCGGTCGCTGGATCTCGCCGGTGGGGAGCGGGAGGAGAGGGGCCGCTCCAGGGAAGAAGGTAGGGGAGGGGGGGGAGAGGGAGGGGGCGGCACCGGCCGCGCCGAGGAAGAAGGGGAGGGAGGGAAGGGGCGGGATGCGGCGGGTGCGGGTGCGGGTGCGGGAGGAGGGGAGGGGAGTGTGGGGGGCTGGGGAGGGGAGGGGACGGTGCGGCGGGGAAGAAGAAGGGGAGTGGGGAGAACGTGCGTGCGTGAGCCGAGCGGACGAGTCCGCGGCGGGTTAGGGTTAGGACTTCTGGGGTTATTTTTCTGTGCGTGGGTTTGTTTTTCTGTGCGTTTTAAAATAACCGACAGAATAATAGCATTTTTTCTGTGCGTGCATTTTATTTTTTCTGTGCGTTTTTAAAAAACCGACAGAATAAGTTTCATTTTTCTGTGAGTTCTGATTTTTTCCGTGTGTGTATTGTCACGCACAGAAAAATTATGCAATTATTCTGTGGGTTTTCGTATTTTTCTGTCGGGATATTTTGAAACCCACAGAAAAATCATACTTTTTCTGTGCGTGCCGAAAAAAACGCACAGAAAAATTCTTCACCCACAGAACAATTCGATTTTCCAGTAGGGATGCCTTCTCCGTGCATTATATAGATTGTAAGGAAAATGAATCCTAGGCCCATTTACTTTGGATTTTGGTGTTTAATGACCAACACAACCAAATTGGACTAATAAATTTGCAAGTGATTGTTTTGTAGTTCAATAGGATGGAAGACGTGATTTTTAAGTTTTGCTAGGGTTAGAAAAAGAGGCCATAGTTTTGGAGTTAGATTTTAAGTTGCCTAATTTATCCCTCCTCTTAGGTGTCATGGTTCCCTTTCAGTTTCATCTAGTTTAAATAGTTGTGCTATTGCTCTCGTCGGCAGTGGATCCAGCTGCTCAGGCCATCAGTATGGCAGCGCCACAACCGGTAGTGGAACCTCACGCCATTGCGGGTAGCAGCTCCAAGCCGCGATCCTTGGACATCGGATGCCAAAGAGGCGCGTGGAAGATGGTGTCGACGACGCGAGACGTCTGGACACCAACAACGTACCATCACCGCCCTTCTCCATCGTGTCCATGCTCCGAGCCAAGCAACCCATCGGCACCTTCACCGGCAGCATCCACACGCCATCCACACGCCGCCACGAACGCCATGCCATCTCCACCTCCTCCTCCGGCGCAGCGCTGCTTCTGACTGAGCGAGCGCCACCACATCTTCCTCCAGCCGCCTCTATTCCGGGCACCGCGAGTGAACGCCACCCCATCTTCCTCCAGCTGCCTCTATTCCTGGCACCGCACCGTCTCCGGCACAATGAGCATCGGTCGCCACAGCCTGCTCCTCTAGACACCACCTCCGTCGTCACTAGGTCAAGGCCGTCATGTGTGCGAGGTGCCGTGTCGCTGAACGAGCGAGTGCCCGAAGATGTGTGAAAAGATAGAAAAGGAGAGTAGGCAGGGTTACGGGTTCAAACTCGATAATCTTGAGCTCGGATTCAAACTGGATAATAGTTTTACCTTAGTTTATGCCTCTCTATATGATCATATATTTTCATTTTTAAGCTTTCGTATTTCATAGCTTTTAATGATTAGTTTACCTGATAGGTAGTATAATATGAATACTGCTACATTTTATCTTTTCTTTTTGGCTTTTCTACTAAAGCCACGTGTATTCCAAAGCTCACAGCCTATACGTATATGCTGGTATATATATGCCCTTTAGGATGAATTTAGTCAACTATCATCGACAAATTAAATTGTTGACTTTAGATATCACCGGTAATATCTCATTTACATCTTTTCCCCATTCAACTGCTGATATGTTCTCTAAATTGTAACCTCAAAATTCCCGCAGCAACGCGTGCGGAATTCAACTAGTTATAACAATCCATGATCAGGATGCTCCATGCCAATATTGGGAACCATCTACACAAGGCCGGACGAAAAACTCGAAGCTCGTTAGCTCGCTCGGCTCGTGGCTGGCTCGACTTGGCTCGGCTCGGCTCGTTATAATAACGAGCCGAGCCGAGCCAAAATTTTAGCTCGTTAGCTATAACGAGCCAACTCGAGCCAGCTCGCGAGCCGCTCGCGAGCTAAACGAGCCAAGCTTCTAAGAAAAAAAGTATCAAAACTTATATTAGTTTTTGTATTATTTCATGTCTTGCACTTTACAATTGACTGGTAACTGGTCTAGATCCTATAAATTGACTGGTAACTGGTCTAGATGCATTTCTTTTATATTATTATTATTCTCAAACTTGAGATAAATGTAAATATTATATTTTGTGTATTTTTTATACCTAGCTTGCGAGCTTAACGAGCCAACTTGAGCTTTTAACGAGCCGAGCCGAGCTGGCTTTCTAGCCCGTTACGATAACGAGCCGAGCCGAGCTAGCTCGTTATCTTAACGAGCCGAGCCGAGCCGAGCCAGCTCGTTATTCAGCCTTATACACAAGTGTGTCATGTATTGCTCGCCGATTTCTCATGACATAATTGCGCCTAAAAGGACTATATATAAATAATTCACCAGACATATGTTACTCAACACAAGACATCTCATTGTTTATTATTACATATATTGAGTAGGACACTGCTCAGAAGATTCATCACAAACATGTCGTACATATATGAAATCAACCATAAAAGGAACTTGAGCTCTATCACTCGCTCGTATTATTCAATTGATGATGCTTGCCTTTCATATATCAAGGCATAAAAAAGTATAAAGGCAACCTAGCCAATAGTCGGAGGTGGCTCATCACAAACGTATCGCAAACCTTGTTCGTCGATGGCGTAGTAAAGAACAACCCGTATAATTCCTTGAGGGGCGGGTGGAGGTGGACCAGAATTCAAAAGTACGCAAACGACCATTTGTACATCCGTCCGGTCGCTCTTGATTTGGAGCACTGCAGTGTCAAGGTCCTCGGCAACCAGTTCGGGCCATGTTGTCTTCATTCACGGGGGCAGCCATGATCACGTACTATCCTTAGCTTTTCTCTCTTTGGAAACTGTTATAATACCAATAAGAATCAATAATGGAGCAACACTGACAAAATCAATAGAAATTAACATAACATGTTGTTTCGAACTAATGCTATCATCTTTAATTTGGCAAGAATAAACTTGATACTGCGATAGACATCCTACTTTCATACTAAGCAGATGTCTTAATGGATTGCTCCAGGCCATAAACCAACCGAGCAGCAAACAGTCTACTAAAATGTTAAAAGGAACATTTTATAAAGCAATAACTAACCAAAAAAAAAACATGACAACCTCCAGAGAAGAAGAAGAAAGCAGTACCCTGTAGCGATGATGCGTGCTCTATGTAAATGTGTGTATATATACACAACGACATTTGTATAGTAGCTTCAATACTCTCGGTGAAAACAATGTAAGCATTTTGTCGACCATAACAATGCACGCAGTCTGCCTCTTCTTGGTGCCACTGATTGTCTGTTCTTATCCTTGTTCCTAAGGAGACAGTTGAATGCCCATAGTTTACACTGAACTATGTACGTGAGCACACACGTCTACCTCTTCTCGGTGCTATATTGTCTATTCTTCTCCTTGTTCCTAAGGAGACATCTGAATGCACATAGTTTACACTGAACTATGTACGTGAACACAAAGGTGAGCACAAGACTGCCTCTTCTCGGTGCTACCAATTGTCTGTTCTTCTCCTTGTTCCTAAAAGGAGACAGCTGAATGCCCATAGTTTACACCGATCTATGTACATGAGCACAAATCTGCCTCTTCTCGGTGCTACTAATTGTCTATTCTTCTCCTTGTTCCTAAGAGACAGCTGAATCCTCATAGTTTACACTGAACTATGTACGTGAGCACAACGTGAGCACAACCCATGTACACGAGCAAACACATTATATAAGGCTTTAATTTAATTACTGAAAATTTACAGTATATTCGTCCCAGCTCAAAAAAATATATGTTTTTTGGACCATAAACTTACTATTATTAGTTACAAGCTCCAACGTTATGCATATGTATCGGGTTCATAAACCCGGAGTCTCTAATGGGCCCGCTTCTTAGCAAAAGCTCGGCCCAGCAGATGGCATTACAAATGACGCACAACTCCTGGGCCGGCCTAGATACCTAACGACAGGCTGGAAGAGCAATCCAGTCTCCGACTAGAAGGCCTGGCCAAGGAGGGGACGACGCTCGCTTCTGGCTCCGACCCGCTTCTCTAACCGGAAGGCCTAGCCAAGGAGGGGACGACGCTCGCTTTCGACTCCGACCCGCTTCTCCGACTGGAAGGCCTGGCCAAAGAGGGGACAACTCTCGCTTCCGACTCCGACCCGCTTTTCCGACCGGGAATACACCAAACCTCTGCTTACGGCTCTTCTCTGACCGGCGTGGTTGGAGCCGACTGGGAACGACCGGCCGGGGACGCCTGCTCGGTGAGGACCCAAGAAATTAGGCGGAGCAGATAAGGTTAGGCGCTCAAGTCAACCGCAATACCATGGACCGTACCTTGCACACCTGCAGGACAGTATCGCCAGACCATGTCAGATGGGTGCTCTGCAACCTTCCAAATATGTCAGAACACGAACAATGTTGTGGGCGCCGACATTTGTCCTACAGTATGGTAGGCGCCGACATTTGCCATACCAGAAGAACACGATGGAGTCTACCACATGCATCTGGGCGTCAACGGTATTGTGGGCGCTGACAAACCGTCTTGTACCCGATGGCGTGGGCAACAAGACTAGGTAGCACACACACTCTCTTTCTCTCACTGTCTCGCTCTCTCTTGTACCCGACGGCTTGGGCAACAAGACTAGCTAGCAGCAGGACGCTTACTAGATGAGCTTCCCCCATTATTGCCGTCCTCCTCTTCAGGCAAGCAATCTGGGTCAACATCCTCTGCATGATTCGCATTCTTATCACCAATTAAATCTCCATCCTGAGTGGAAGGAAGATCGTATGGTGCTTGTAGAACAGTGAACTCCCCAGTTGCATGCTTGTCTTGAAAAATGAATTCCATCTCATCATAGCAATGGATTGGGACATTTATAAATTTCGCCCTTGGATCTTTGTGCTGCACATGTCCGGTCTTAATTTCGTACTTCACTATAATAATATATAAGTAACATAACTAAATCAAATTTATAAGGATAGAAAGACTTACATTCTGCATCCTAACAACCTCTGTTTCATCATAAAGTATTATTTTCTTAACATCATCAAAGTTTGCTCCGCTTAAATTCTTTGCTTGCAGTATAACCTTTCATTGACCTTTCAGCTTATGATACTTGTGATAACCTTTCAAATTTATGATATTTGTTTGATACTTTGCATTAATCTGTTTTGCGCACTCCCCATGATGTATCTCACGAAAAACCATTAGTCTTCCCTAAGCTTGTATCTTCTCTTTGTAGCATCGTAGCATGTCCTCCACCACCTGGGGCTGCCACACAACGTTATTTCCTGCCATCCCTGCATGTGACAGTACTTAAAATATTTTCGGAGATTACAAAATTCATATACCTCATATGACTATGTGGATGTAATTAAGATAATTCATGTAAAGAAACTACATTTCATTCAGAGAAATCCATGAATACAATAAAAAGGACTACTTTACATTGCAACACAAAAATAATAAATAGTTTCATAGATGACTGAACAACACACATCAGCCATGCCTAACATTGTTCCTATTTCTCCACATACTATTAGCTATGGCATCCCTGTCTCGGAGTAGTTCCCTCTGTTCCTCACGTAAATCTCATTGAACACGTCCAGCTATTCTGGGATAGTTCTCAAACCAACTTTGTTCGCTATAGACTAGTTCATCAGGTCCCCCATTTTGTAAGATCCAGTTATGAAGAATACAACATGCTATGACAACTCGTACTTGTGAAGGGAAGGGATAATATGGTCTTGTTGTCAGCACTTTGAAATGATTTTTTAGTGTCCCAAATGCTCTCTCGACAGTAACTAGGAGGGATGAGTGCCTTAGGTTGAATAGCTCATTTTGTTTCCACGCTCTATTGCCCCTCCATTCACGCAAATGGTAACGAGTTTGACAAAAAGGAGGTAGAAATCCTCTCCTTGCTGCGTAGCCAGCATCTGCAAGGTAGTATTTACCTACCAGGCCATTGGGAACACAATTAATATCACTAAGTTGTATATGTAAGTGTTCCAAAGGTAGACTACACACCAACCTTCAGGGACTCGAAGGCCATTTGGATGCTCAAGAGAATGTCTTAGGACCGTGGAATCATGTGCGGACCCCTCCCAACTAGCACTTCCATACGTGAACATCAAATCAAAATCGACCACTGCAAGAACATTTTGGGTAGGAAAACCTTTCCTACCGCGGAACCTATCTACAATCCTTGATGGAACATTACAAGGAATGTGGGTACCATCAATTGCGCCGATGCAATCCTAGCCATTCAATTGGTATAGGAACATAAGTACATACTAATATATTATTAATAAGCTATTTTGGTATAAAATAGTGAAGGGCCATACCTAAAAATAGGGATCAAACCGAGGGTTGCCTACAATTTTTGATGGTATATTGAGAGAGCGATGCCTAAGCATTTCAGGTCCAAGTTGTCCAATTGCATATAAAACTTGATTGAAATATCGGCTAACGGTTTCACCTGACCTTGTGAAATGAAAACTAATATCACTGTTTTTCTTATGATGTCCTACAGTAGTGAGAAACATGGCAATTTGTTCCTCTATGGTACAATGCCAAGTATCTCTAAGTGCTCCCATAGTACGCAGTTTTAGACACAGCTTGAAAAGCACTTACTTTCCCATGCACAACTCTGAGATGCAGTGTTTCTCCTCACCATAATACAGTTCTGTAGATACTTCAGCCTTTCTTTACTCCTCTCTAACACTGAGTATCGTATAGGATCACCGGTATTGCGTTGAAATATCACCAATATCAACCATGCTAAAATAGAAGCGCTATTGAATGCAATCATTCTATTAACAATAGCACTATCATCCATCTATAGTAATCAAACAACAAAGGACAAACAGTTAAACTACCTACAAGTACAGAGTAAAAATCAAATGAATTCTTTGATACAGAGGACATAAGTAGGGTATCACAAAGTTCATATGAAACCACACTAAGGACAATATTTTCACCATTTGCTTTACAAGAGAAAGAGAAACACCTTTAAGATCTCAGAAACTTTAGCCTAGGTAAATACTTATAAAAAACAAAAATCAGGAAAACCAGAACAATAGCAGAGAAAGACCTTTGAAACTCAGAGTAAGATTTTCACCAAAATCACTTCACAACACCTCTAGTAATTAGAATAGAGTAATTGTTCTTTCAAGGAATTGTTGATACAGTAGCAAATATCTATGTGTGGAGAGGATTGACTAGAAATCACATGATTATCCTTTAAATAGATCTTCAGACTGCAGTGTGCTGCGCACATTGGAGCCCAATCATTAAGCACACCATCTACTCTATGGAATGAATCCCCAATCTAAAGAGTCCTCAGGCATATTCCAATCACAATTAATCTCTGGATGAAAAAATAGACATTTGGGATTGATTACAGACCTTGCAAGATGAAGAGGAGGAACCTGCTCCTCCGTCCCTACTCTCTGTCGTCCCCTGCTCTGCTCTCTGTCCTGCTGAAGACAGCCTGGGAAATCGATCTCGTGGTCTCGCAGCGGTCAAGTTTGAGAGGACGAGAATGGAGCTACTGGGTGGAGGTTATGGTGCCTGCAAACTGAGATCTGGCTAGATTTATGGCGCTGTTGGAGCAAAAATCGCATGGGACGCTGAGGAACATGGCGGTGTGAATGGGGGAAAAGCGGAGTTCGTTGCAGATGAGATCGTCTCGCGCACATTTTCTTCGGCACGAGCGCGATTTGCCGTTGAAGGTGAGCCGAATCGGCTCTCCCTCTGGAGCGATGCTTTTCTGGGCGAGCAGAGCAAGGTCGCCCCCAAAAGCTAGGTTTTTTTGGATTACCAAACGCTGTGGCTAGCCTAGCGAGGCTAGTATTTTTCTTGCCCAGGATCCAAACATACCCATACGGCACTCGGATTGTTTGAATCACATATACTTGACCTGCTATATGTGCACGATAAGCACTGTTGCATTGCATGCAAATTTTCCAATGTCAATCTGGATTTTTGCCGTTTCACAAAAAACATCTGGATTTTTGGAAAAACAAAAGAGAAACTAGCAAAGTGCGAACCCAATTCAGCTTGAAATTGGACTTTATACCAACACTGGACATGAGTCGTTCCAACTCATTTGAGCACACATCTGCTTGGGACCTTGAGTCCCTGAAGCACATGTTGTAGCCCCTGGTTTTGAGAATAAAACTAGATACACACCATATGTGAGCTTAGAAAGTCAAATCACACATATGGCTACAAATAAGGGTAATATCAAAAGACAACGCTCAATACATAACGTACTTAAAACAAAGAATACAACCTTAGATAGAAGACAACGGAAAAACACTCCGATCTTCAGATGAAAACTCCACTCCACATGGACAACTGACTGGTTGATTACAATCCTAACCATCTGGTACCCAACCGAGATTTTCCAAAGAATTAAAAAGTAAAGCAAGGATAAGTACATGTCATACTCAGCAATATAACATAGGGTTCATGAGGCTCAAAAGGTTGACACTGGTTTACTGCGATTGGTTTTTAGTAAGTCATAATTTTAGCAATTGAGTAGCAACAAGTTTAGCGTAAGCCCCAAATAACCATACGATTATGTAAACAAGATTAATGTATAGCAAAAACAATTATTATAAGTGAGCATCTGTATCATTAGTATCATTAGTGTTCGCCATCTATTCAGTAAGCGGCACAGGCCGCTCATGACCATGAGCACGGTTGATATACTAGTTTTACACTCTGCAGAGGTTGTACACTTTCACATGTGCCGTGATACCCATATGTCTGGGTTAATTACTCCCAAAACACTTCCAAGGTGAGCCGGCTTCGATCACTATAAAGTCTTTCAAAGGTTCGTCTAACAAGTGTAGCCCGCTAGGTTTCCCCATCAATAAGCATGAACTCCCTTCCAAGGGGTGACTAATAAAAATACAAAGAAACCAAAGTGCACCCTCTTGGTAGGCCGAGAATATATAGATTGGAGCCCCTCTTGCACCTTTCGGTAAGCTACTATGAGCTAGAAAAGGTCCTCATACTTGACTAAAGCTAGAGCCATATAACACTCATGGTTGTAAGTCTCGGGAGAATTCACTTACTGATAAGTCCTTAAGGAGAGGAATCTAGAGCACCACAAAAATAATACTCTAGCCCCCTTATTCCATGTTGCTAAAAATCATATTTTAACGTTTATTACATATACCACTAGTCAGGTTACAGATCATGGTTATTTAATCTAAGCACTAGCAAAGTACTATCCAATTCAATTATCCCATAGGTATCAAGTCACAAGTTATCAACAACTAGGATATCCTTAAGGGTAATAAGATAGACACATGCATCATGTATTAAATGATTAAAGGTGAATGGGAAACAAGGATGATCCCTTGATATACTTGTTTTTTGCTCTTGCTCACATTTTTCACATACTTTGCTTTTGGTCATCACCTTCTCATCTTCAGTGCTCATAGACTGTTCTCGTTCTACTCGAAGCAAGCACCAAGCACAAAAACATACAAACAGACAAAGTAAAGACAGCTAAGCACATTACAACAATTATAGCAAAAGCTTTAAAAACAACGTGCTAAAAGGGGCTCGTGGTTACGGTTACAAGAACGCAAGAGACGTCAAAAACGGAGCTAACAGCTAAAAACAAATGACAATTGAAAGATTTAATTATATTATAAAAGTGAAGAAACAACTACAGGCTTGGGTTATTTTAATTAAGAAAACTCATATGAATGACAACACAGATTAGTCAATTTGTATTTCCTTTAGAAACCAAGTTAAACCTAATCATATTTTATTCATAAATGTTGTAGTATAAATTAAGCAAATTAAACCGTAACCTTACAAAATAAAGTAGCATGTGAGAACACCTATTTTTTTAATATATTCAACGGGGTTTAACTAATCAAATTATAAATAAAGAAAACGACGTGGTTTAACTAATCAAATTATAAATAAAGAAAACATATTCATGTAGCAATTAATCATATTTAACATTTTTTGTATATGAACTACCGTTTTTGAACGGTTTTGTAGTTGAGGGTTAAAATTAGACCAAGACAATAGTTGAGGGGCCAAATGTAGACTTAATCCTTAACAAGATGGTACTAATTGATATTGCATCTTCCAACTTCACTAATAGCCCTAAATAAACATTAAAGCCATTAGTAAATAAAGACATGGCCTTTATGATTTATTAGGATTATTGCACATGGGCTTTAAGGGTTTGTGGAACAAAAGGGGTTTTCTTATTTTTGGAATTTAGTTAATTTCAGGATTAAAATAATTCTAGAAAAGTCTAGAATTGAATTTAAGCAATGAAAAATACTCCGAAAGCTTCAAAAATTCATGGAAAATTACCGGAGATACTTTGGCACACGATGAACCCAAACAATGTATTTGGAGCTCATCAAAAGATATTTCGAGGCATCTAAAAATTAGATTACGCTTGTAGAAAAGTGGGAACAAGTTCTAGAAAAAAGCTAAAAAAACTCTTGAAAAGCCTGTAGAGATAAGTTGATGGACGAGAAACTGAAATGAGTGATTTGGATTACAAAGGAAAGATTTGGGAAGCTCCAAACCATAGCTTAAGCTAGGAAACAAGGAATTTGATGATATAGAAAGACGGAGACAAGCCAGAGAAAGATAAACGACTTAATAAACGCTTTTTCAAAAAATTTCACACTCACAACACAAAGTCAAGCAACAGACAAACATCACGCAAAAGCCTATCAAATTAATTCAGAAAAGTTTGAAAATTCATATTTTTCTATAACTAAATTTGTGCTAGCTCAAACTAAACTTAATAAATTTTATCCAAATATTTAAATCATTGAGTTTATTTAGTGTTTTCTATTCATAACCCAAAATCAAAAATTTTGGGATGTGACAACATGCACATCCACTTGGAAACCTCACCTGTCACCCAATCTGGATCGCCGACTAATACCGACTTTAGCAAGTAAAAGGAGACAGAACGAGAAAGATTAAAACCAAATTCTGGTGGCCTGCTGGACACAACCGTAACCATGGAGATCTCCTTTTATGCGCACGCTTTAATTTGCAACAACGTTCACAAGATTGAGCCGCGGAATTCAAAAGGGTGCCGGCCGGTCTGCTGTCAAGCTGACGGCATCCGAAAGGGGTAATAATACATTGCTAAGGCCAGTCTCCGTGGAGAGTTTTATTACGCTGTTTTCAAGATTGCCATGGCATATATAATGAAATAAAACTGGGATTAAACACCCACTCTTGATGCAAAATTTTATTCCATGGTTTCATTGACATTTAATTCTAAGACTCATAGAGAGTTGATAATCGTACCAAGATAGTTTCATCCCCACGAAACTTATTTATTCTCTCTCTTTATTAAAACATTGGCATGTCATAAAAATACATACGTGGCAGGCTATTAAATGCAAATGAAACTCTCAGAAAACTCTCACTGCCACCACTTCCCCGTTCATCCAAATCCATTTGATTGATTGGAGCTTCTCACACAAGCTCATTTAGCAATAATTATGTCGTACTATAAAACCGAGTTAGAATTAAACTGAACTGATTCTGCGATCGTTCAAGTTGCACATGCCGGGCCAGCCAGCAGCCAGGTAGGCACGCAGCTCGATCGGTGAAGCAAGATGGATGGGAACGCGATCGACGTGAAGTGTATTGTTAGATTATTGTTATTGGATTAAATAAACGTGTATAATGGTGGTGTGTGTGATCCGCGGGTATTGTTGTTACTGGTTGGTAGTGGTAGGTACGGACAAACAAACAATCCATCCACAGGCTGAACGATATTTCCCACATACTTTTAGTCGTCGTTTTCATGGGATGATTTGGTTCGGCTTGTTCGTAAGTAGTAAGTATTTGTTTCTGGCCGTCGGTAATACACCGAGGACCGTACCCTGCACACCTGTAGGACAATACTGTCAGGTCATGTCAGAAGGGTACTTTATAACCTTCAGACATGTCAGAACACGAACAGTATGGTAGGCGCCGACATTTGCCATACCAGAAGAACACGATGGAACCTACCACATGAACTGACCATCAACAGTATTGTGGGCGCCGACAAACTGTCTTATACCCGACGGCGTGGGAAACAAGACTAGGTAGCGCGCACACACACTCTCTCTCTCTCTCACCTGTAAGGCGATCCCCTTAACCTATAAAAGGGGATGCGCTCTCTCCTAAAAGACCGACGAATGACAGAGAACAACAGACGGATCATTCCGACTCTCTCTGCTAAGCTTTAGATATTCTAAGCACTTGAACAGCTCCATAGCTCTAGAACTCTAAAGCTACACAGAGCATACGTTCAAATACTTAGCGCACGTAGGAGCTCCCGTCGCTCTTGGCCCTTCAGTCTAGAGTCCGACCGGACCTCTAACACTCCCATCTTACTCCCACCAGTTTGTAACCCCACAACAAACTTCGAGAACCTGGGCTTAGGAATAAAGTCTCCGACCGACTCAAACTGGACGTAGGGCACGTTGCCTGAACCAGTATAAACCCTATGTCATTGAGTGTTAGGCCACATCCGATCACAACGTACGTTAAAACGACAAATATTTACTTGTTGGTCACTTTTCGCACCCGACAGTTGGTGCCGTCCGTGGGGAGGACGCCGTACGTTCACGCTTTTTGTCATCGAATGGCCCACCTTTCCGCCATCTTCGGCATGACGGGCTCAAGCGATACGATTCGCTTCAGTTCGCTGGAGTTTCCCACGCTCCCACCTGTTGGGATGTGAGTTCCTCCCGTCTTCGAGCCATCCCAGACCTTCCTCTTCGGAAGCCTGGACTTCATCGCCGACCGGTTCGGCGTGCTTAGCCTTTGCGAGGAGGCAGTTGTCCCGGCACCCATCGGAGGAGGAGTGCCCTCTATCGGCTCCGGGCCACCCGGCGACCTCAACGACGAGATTCCTGCGCTTCGCTCCGAGCCCACGCTGGGCTCAAACCCCACTATGAGTAACGTACATATTGTTCTTTACTCGCTATTTAATATCTTCCGCTGACTCTCCGAAGGGACCCCGTTGTCCCCACCAAACCCGCCATGCAACCGACCCCCTACGGCCTCGTGTCCCCCGCGAACGCGTATGCACGGGGGCTCCGAAAGATGCTGACGCCACCCCCTCTCACATTCGAATTCATGGGGATGGCGGGCTACGCTCCCACCTCCTTCCATGACCTCATGGATGACGAGGTTGAAAGCGACGGTTCTAGCATCGGCGACGTCGTGGCACCTAGCCATCCTCTGTCCCGGGAGTGCGCTATGGCAGACACTCTAGGACAGCCACCGGTGGTAGCGGAGTCTCTACAGACTCAACCCCTCCAGCCCCTTGTGTGGAGGCCCTCACGCATGCGCAGGAGCACGACGAGGAACTACGACAAAGGTGGCAGAGCCAGCCGCCACCTGCGCCGGTGCGCTCGGCGTAGCACGCTGCGCCCCACGCGCGTAACCCAGCGAGCGACGCCCGTGGTCGCGCCCGCCAGGTCCAGTGCAACACCGTGGATGGGGGGAACGATCCCCCATAGTTCGCTCGGGCTGGCTAGAACATCGCCGCTGCGGCGATGCTTCTGCGGGGCCTTCCAGAGCTTGTCGACCCCCAGGAGCAGGCGGTCCACCGGCACCTCCGGGCGCTAGTGGAGACCACCACCATTCAATAGGTGGAGAGCTCCGCGTAGCGACACCGACTCACGGCCTCCCTCCCCACCCGGGGAATGGGCGCGTACCAGTCGAATCGCTCCATCCGCTCACCACTACAGTCACCGGCGTGGAATAGGAGGACGCAGCCGCACCACGGCCTGACCAAGAAGGAGACGACGCTCGCTTCCGACTCCGACCCGCTTTCTCTGTTCAGAAGGCCTAGACAAGGGGAGGACGACGCTTGCTTCCGACTCCGACCCGCTTCTCCGACCGAAAGGCCTGGACAAGGAGGGGACGACGCTCACTTCCGACTCTGACCCGCTTCTCCAACTAGGAACACACCAAACCTTTGCTTATGGCTCTTCTCCGACCGGTGCGGTTGGAGCCGACTGGGAACGACTAGCCAGGGACACCCGCTCGGTGAGGACCCAAGAAATCAGGCGGAGCAGATAAGGTAAGGCGCTCAAGTCAACCACAATACCGAGGACCGTACCCTGCACACCTGTAGAACAGTTTCGCCAGACCATGTCAGAAGGGTGCTCTGCAACCTTCCAGATATGTCAGAACTTGAACAGTATTGTGGGCGCTGACATTTGTCCTACAGTATGGTAGACGCCGATATTTTCCATACCAGAAGAACATGATGGAACCTACCACATGCATCTAGCCATCAACAGTATTGCGGGCACCGACAAACTGTCTTGTACCCAACGACGTGGGCAACAAGACTAGGTAGCACACACACACTCTCTCTCACCTGTAAGGCCATCCCCTTAACCTATAAAAGGGGATGCACTCTCTCCTAAAAGACCGACGAACGGCAGAGAACAACGGACGGATCATTCCGACTCTCTCTGCTAAGCTTTAGATATTCTAAGCACTCGAATAGCTCCATAGCTCTAGACCTCTAAAGCTGCACAGAGCATACGTTTGAATACTTAGCGCACGTAGGAGCTCCAGTCGCTCTTGGCCCTTCGGTCTAGAGTCCGACTGGACCTCTAACACCCCATCTTACTCCCACTCGTTTGTAACCCCACAGCAAACTTCGAGCACCTGGGCTCAGGAATAAAGTCTCCGACCGACTCAAACTAGACGTAGGGCACGTTGCCTGAACCAGTAGAAACCTTGTCATTGAGTGTTAGGCCACATCCGATCACAATATACGACAAAACGACAAATATTTACTTGTTGGTCACTTTTCGCACCGACACCAGGTAATTAAAGAAATTAATTATTTTACATTAAATTGTACCTGGGTCCCATCTGGGCCCGGCCCATCCAAGAGCAGCCCGAGCCCAGCCCTAATCCAGATGGGAAGAAACGTCCGTGAAGGTCTCCGTGACTCCGCCACCGCCGTTTCACGCGTCCAGCAACACTCGATGGCTACTCCTCCCCGGATCCCATTTCTTCCTGCGGTAAGGACTATGGCACCGCCGAAGCCATTGAGGAAGAAGACGACATGCCACCGACCTGGGAAGGCGCCGGCGCGCCATCGGCCGCGGGAAGCGCCTGTCTGGGCCCCGCTCATGACACCGCCCGCGACACCAGTCCGCCCGCGCCCCTGTCCTCGCCCCCCTCGCGCCTACGAGCCGCCGGCGATTCCCGAGCGGTAGCGGCCATGGCACCGGCCATTGCACCCCTATCACCCCCACCGTGCCTCCTGGCCCCTCCGTCCGCGCCCCCATCATACCACGCACCATCGGTCGCTGCGGCGAAGGGCACACCGGTCGGGGGAGGCAACCGTCCGAGCCTCCATGGCCCCCAGGTGCCACTGGCCGAGGGAGGCACCTGCCCGCGCCCCGCCATGTCACCGGACGGTAGGCGCCTGTCCTCTCCCCGCTCGTGCCAACGAGCCGCCGGCGCCCCTTTGATCCGGGAGCCACCAGGTTCGGCGGCACCTCCCCCTTCTCCACCGATCCCATTTCGTTGTGCTGGCAGCGGCATGGAAGTTTGTCGCCAACTGCTGACCGTTTTTGAAGTGTGCAAGGATGGCCAGCGCGACGGCTGTGCCATGGATGGTGTTGGTAGCCCCGCCGATGAGGCAAGGGCCATCCACGGCGGACGAGAGGGCATGGAAACCATGTACGCATCATGCTTTTGCATCCATTTTGTTGAGGTAGCACACATGGTTTGAAATTGTAAGGCTGAAGCTGAAATATCCTCTTGTCAGGGATACGCTACATGAATCTGCCATGGACAACATCGGTGATGCTGGATATGCGGAGAATTTATTCTTCGATCTTGGGACCGGTGATGATAGTAGTTCTAAGGATGGTGATGATAGTAGGTTAGATGATACAGATACCTCTGCGGATACAATTTCTCCATCGAAAGGCAACCATTCACATAACCATCTCGTGGAAAATGGCTGGACAAGGGGGATTACAGCCGTAGATGGAAAATGGCTGGACAAGGGGGATTACAGCCGTAGACCACGAGCCCTAACTCGATGTGATTGCAGTGCATTACTTGATATTAGACTACACAGATCTCGTGGAGTTTGGTACGTGAATAATTTTGTGGATGAGCATAACCATCGCCTAGCAATGCCTGATGAAGTTCCGTTCCTATGGTCTCACCGGAAGATTAAGGATTTCCATAGAAATGAGATCATGTCAATGGAAGCTGCTGGAATCCGTAAGCATGTCATAAGAGATGTTCTTCAATGCAGATATGGAGGATATGACAAAGTTGGCATTGTTACTAAGGATATTTACAACTATTTTGTTAATAAATAAAGTATTATCGTCATCCTTATGTACTTATTCCTCTTACTGTTCGTTACCAGGTAGCTTTGATGATAAAAAAACAGCGATGAAGAAGAAAATTAAGCCTACTACTGTGGTGTCCCAACCACCAAAAATGAAAAGAGGTGAGATATTTGACATATTGATCTAAATAAAGTACTATCCTCATGTACTTGATTCCTCTTATGGTTCATTTTTCAGGTTCTACTAGTGCTAGCTTTGATGATAAAAAAACTCTTATGGTTCATTTTCTGGTTGAGATAGGTCCACGCCACCTGACTGGAGGATCAAGCATCTCACACAGAACTTGATCAACTCAACAATGCAGAGAAACACAAGTGTCTTCAAGATAAGAAGACGCCAAAACCAAACTGCTCATACATTAGCAAAACAGGCATTTGTAGGGATTCAATCCCAGCCAACGAGTCTATCATTCAGTTGTTCCAACAGAAGCCATGTTCTACAGTGCCCGTTAAGGGATGCACTGACCTCTGTAGTTACAGACTCTGTAACCATTCTACCAGCTTCATGCTGTTGAAATAAAAGTGTGCTTGTTGTAAAAAAAAAGTTTAGATATCGATAAGAGGGAGCTCTTATGACCACGAAAATGCACATTGTAGGCCATGGCGTCGCAGCTGCGGGAACACAACAACATTCACATGAACTTTAGCTACTAGTACAAGGAACGGTACTATTGAGAGTATCTTCTGCTAGTCTGATGATTGTAAAAAACTTCACAGTGATCTTGAAACGCTCTGTCTTGAGCCGCTATACTTTTGTTTTTTTTTCTATATACTTCTCTGCTCTTACGCAGTGCAGGAGCAGCTCAGCTCAGCGGCAGGGGTTCGCCGTTCCACTCCTTGAGGCACTCGAGGAGCGGGTCGATGTGCTTGCGCTGGTTGATGGTCACGAGCACCTTGTTCAGCACCTTGAGGCACTCATGTAGGAGCTGCCTTCCAAGATGTGCTCCATGATCGCGGCAGCCTCGATCTGTCCCGGGTGGTGCTTCAGCTTGTGTGTCAGGTGGTCGGCGAACTCTGGCTTGCCGGTCAAGGCCTCCCAGAACACCGCGGATATGACCTCAGCCATGATGGCGAGCACGTTGGCCTCTAAGAGCACGGTGGACGCGAGGCCAGAGCCCACGGCGGTGCCGTTGACCATGGCGAGACCTTCCTTGGGCTGCAGCTTCAAGAAGCTGTGCTCGATGCCAGCGATCTTGAACACCTGGGCGGCATCCACCATCCTGCCATCGGGGGTCACCGCGACGGAGTTCTAGCGGCCCGTGATGAGGCCGGCAATGTAGGAGAGCGTGACGAGGTCGCCCGACGCGGTGATGGTGGCCCGCAGCGGCATGAACGGCGTGACGTTGGCATTGAGCAGCTTCGTGATGGCCTCGAGGATCTCGAAGCGGATGCCGGAGTAGCCCCGCCGGAGCTCTCTGGCGAAGAGCGACTCGGGTGCCTCCACCTCCTCTTCCTCCCCCTTCCCTCCCTCCCCGTTGCTGCCGACACGGCACCTCACGACGCGGAGGTGCAGCCGCGCAGGCGGCCGTAGCGAAGGGGACGTGATCTCCTCACGGTCGGCGCCGCCTAACCTGGTGGCTCCCGGTTCACAGGGGCGTGGGCGGCTCGTCGGCGCGAGGGCAGAGAGAGATGGGATCAGATTGGCTGGTGGCACGGCGTCTTCTTCCTCAACATCCTTGGCAGCGCTGCCCTGGTCCTTGTGGCAAAGCTCGAAGAAATGGGATCGGGATGGGATCGACGGGAGGAGTAGCGAGCGCGGAGCAACGGCTGCGATGGCCGGAGGCGAGGTGGGGGCGATGGGGGTGCGGTGGCCGGAGGCATGTCTGCCGCTGTTCGGGAATCGCCGGGGCAAGGGACTGGAGGAGGTGCCGCCGCTGCTCGGTAATAGAGCAGGTACTCGCGCATCGCGGTATGTTTGGCGATGGCGATTCGTGCCATTTTTTAAAAAGGGGGTACCGGAGCCGTTGCCGTCCAAAAATTAGCTCTAGCTTATCCAGACAGGGCTTAAATATCTGTTCAGTAGTTAATTTATACACCTCATTGTTGGTTCGTTGCTATGTATGTGAGAAAAAAAAATTCAAGGTATATATACCCTGGGTGCAGAATGGCTAAAACGATTCTATTTGGAAAATCAGAGAGAGAGCGCCTCCTAACAGCTTGTATGCTTCTAATATTTTTTATCTGGATAAACAACATCAGCAGATTAGGAACCATGGACACCAAGATCAGGTAACAAAACAAACTCAAATCTCATGTACCCACGAACCAAAATCACATTTTGTAGTGAACAAGTGAACCTTACATGATTTACTTCTTCAAAAGATTCATCCAACTGCAACACGTTGCCTTTTCCCACCGACTTAAGCAGACCAAGGAAAGCATCCAGCGGATTTTTTTTTTGAAACTCACAGCCTCCGCCGCTACTACAAGGTCCAAGACCAATCTGTATCATACGCCCAAACTATATAGTATATATACATGTTGTAAATCACAACCACCTCCTATGGTACACCGTAGACTACCAATGGCACTGCTATATGCCTACACCTCTGTACTTTAGCCACGCTGTAAATGTCTATCAGTGAAGATATCTTAACTATGCAAATGATCGCGACTACAACATGTGCATCATACACACCTAATTCTGCCCATAGCCTTTGCCCACGCGAGTGAGGGCGCCTACGATGATCACAGATGTCTGTATGAATAATCTGTAAAATTCCTACATTTCGTTTGTCATCTTTCTTAATCTTCTTTACATACTTTTCTTTTATGCATTCCCTGCGTTGAACTTAATCTGAGAACTCTAATGGAGTAAGAATATCATTCTTAACTTGTATTTCTATTCTCCCCCTCGAAATATGGCCTAAACGACAGTGCCATAATTTCGACAACGCATCGTGAGCTCTCTTATGCCACCTTTTCCAGATTAACACTCTGTGACCAGCTGCTTTATCAGCTAAGTGGCATATGTCTTTGAAGAGCCAGTGAACTGACTCTTTATTCTATCGAGGTACTCGGTGACCGTGTCACATTCTGGAATTGAGCCCACAATTGCAGGTTCAATCATGTTCTTTATCACAGCCAAACATTTCTTGTTTGCAGTGACCCACTTCCTATGCTCAAAAGCCATAGGATATTTTTTGGGATTCAAAATCCCTTTCTTTAGTTGTCCAAGTGGCATCATTCTCTTTTTGTCTCCCTCACCAGTGCCACAATCTCAGTGGAACACGGTGAGGTGACTACCCAGTCCACCTTAGACAAGATGAAAACCAGATCAAAACTTTTCTTAACATAAAAATAACACCATTTGCATGCCTTGATTCCAACGTTGGTCAAAATCAAAACATACAATTATTCTTATACACTAATTCTACATCACCGTTGGGCAGAAATAGAATTAATGCATAAATCTTTAACTTTCACAACTGTTCTTACACACTAATTCTACATCACCGTTGGACAGAAGTAGAATTAATGCATAAATCATTAAAATTAACATCTGTTCTTATACACTAATTCTACATCACCGTTAGGCAGAAGTAGAATTAATGCATAAATCATTAACATTACGATATTGTTATTAACAACGTTGGTCAGAAAATAACATCATAATTTTATCAAAACTCTTTTTCTCCAATTAAATACCACATTGGTTCAAAATAACTAGAGAATCGACAATTTCTTTAGCAGCGGAAAAACTTTTTTTTTCTCCAATTAAATACCACGTTGGTACAAATTAACTGGAGAATAAACAATTTCTCTAGCTGTGGAAAAAACTTCTTCTTTTCTTGAATTTTACCCACAGGGAAATTCTCTTTTCCATTTTCTTTAACCCGTTAATCAATTTCCAGGAAATAAACATTTACTAGAAAAAGAAGAAACATGAAAAAGAAAATTCATTATCTATTTTTCAGAAGCTTTTCTGGTTCATGTCTACCTTTTGGAAAAATAACACGTTGGTGTAATTTTACCAAAAATTTTAAACCGTTGAAATTCTCTTTTCTCTATTTCTTTTGAGCCATTTTCCATTTTTCAATTTACTGAAAAAGAAAAACAGAAAATGTGGGCTCATTCTTTCTTTCTCGGCCCAAAAACCGGCAAAAGCCAGCTCGGCCCACCTCTCCGCGTGCGCGCAGGCCGCAACCTGGGCCTGGGCCGGCAAAGTGGCTCGGCAGCGCGCGCCCGCCTGGGCCTTGAGTTGGCCAATCCAATCTCGACCGTCCGTCTTGATCCTACGGTCGAGCGCGCATCTCGCTGAGTATAAAACCGCGACGCCGCGCAACCCCGAGCAAAACCCTAGGTCATTTTTATTCGGTCTCTCTCTCTCTTCGCCTCACTGCTCTCTCTCTTCTTTCCTTAGTGATGCCGCAGCAGTCACCGAGCGAGCGAGCCCCGGCGCCGTCGCCGGCCCCCTCGCCGGCGTGCGCGCTCCCCAGCGGGTGAGCGCGCCGCCGTCGAGCGGCCTGGCCACGGCCCCCACCCGGCTCGGCTCTTCTTCTCCCACGCCGGCGAAGGGCCGGTTCGGTTTTCTGTTTTTTTATTTCTTTTCTTTTCGTTTGTTCACCCGAAAAGGGGATCTAGGGTTAGGGTTCGATTCCAGCCCCTGTTCTTCTTCCCTTCTTCTTTTCGAGTTGGATTGAACTTCTCTTTTCCGAATCGAAGGTGGGGATTAGGGTTAGGGTTCCGACCCTTGTCCTTTTCTCTTCTTCTTCCCCAATCGGATCTAGATCTTGTTTGTTTTTCTTTGTTTGACCGATTGGGGTTAGGGTTCGTGTGCCCACCCCTTTTCTTTGTTCTTTTCTTTGGATTTTTCTTTTCTTTGATTACTTTTCTCTTTTGGAGTTCATCCGAATGGCTTTCTCCTTTTCCCTTTCTCCATGCGAGTTAGGGTTAGGTCTTAGGGTTCGGCCAAATCCGAACCCACTCTTCTTCTTTCCTGAGCTTTCTGCGCGGGTTAGGGTTAGTGAACCCCTTCTCTGATCCGAATGGATCTTGTTCTTGCCGTGCGCCGGTGTAGAACAGCGGTGCTATCATCTTTTCCCCCTGCGCGGTGGCGGTGTTTTTTCTTTCTTCTTTTACCCGGTTAGGGTTAGGGTCACACAGAGGCAACCTGGCTCTGGTACCGTTGTTATGATCGATGTGTGTACCTCTGTGTGTGTAACTGTAGATCCATAGTAAGACTCCTGTTCAGGTTCCTCTGCACGCCTTGGCTGCAGCCTCCCGGAAGCCGGTGCTCGGCACGGTGGTGAGGAGGCGAGGTGGTGGCGATGCTGTGGAACGGTGGAGACCCTGCAGGGGGAGCGACGACTGTGGTTGGGGCACATCCCGTCGCTGGCAGCACGGCCTTTAGATCGGAATAGGGTTACTGTAGGTGGGTGTGGCGGCTCACGGCGAACCTCGTTCCGAGCCCTCATCCCCACCTTCCTTTTATGTGTGCTGTACGACAGGGGCCCACCAACCGGATTAGGGTTGGGTTCCCCCGATCAGGGAGCAGAGATAAGGGCCCAATAGACCGTTGGGCCTATTGGTGGAGATCAACTAACAGCCTGACCACTTGATCAACCCCTGCAAAACAATAGCTGAGTCTGAAGAAACAACTCGCCGGTGGAGGATCTGTTCTGGTATCTGAAGGCCGTCCAACGCAGTAGGCAAAGCTGAAACATCATGCTTGACAGGCAGCGCTTGCTTCAACTGGGACACATGGAAAACTGGGTGAAGTTGTGAGTGTGCAGGGAGAGCAAGTTTGTATGTGACTGATCCAACACGAGCCTCAAATTGGAAAGGACCGAAAAACTTGAAAGCAAGCTTTTGATTGGATCGAGGAGCAAGGGACTATTGGACGTATGGCTGAAGTTTTAGGTAGACCCAGTCACCTTCATTGAAGTAGCGTTCGGATCGCTTCTTGTCAGCCTGTTCCTTCATGCGTTTTTGAGCACGCATCAGATGTTGCTTAATCAGTGCCTGCATAATCTGTTTATCCTCCAGCCATGTAGAAAGCTCCATCGACGGGCAGGTGTCCACAACATCGATTCTAAAATGACAGGGAGCATAGCCATACAAGGCTTCGAAAGGAGAGCGCTCGATAGCCGAATGCCAACTGGAGTTATACCAGAACTCAGCTAAATGAAGCCAGTCTCCATGCATTAATGAAACAACGAAGGAATGTCTCCATGCATTGGTTCACACGCTCTGTCTGTCCGTCAGTCTACGGGTGATACGCTGAACTCATCTTCAACTGAACGTCAGCAAGTTTGAACAACTCCTGCCAGAGATGACTGACAAAGATACGATCACGGTCCGAGACGATGGAAGAAGGTAGAGCATGAAAGCGATACACTTGTTGCATAAATGTCTTGGCAACGGTCAGAGCGGTGAAGGGATGCTTGAGGGCAATGAAGTGACTGTACTTAGAGAAACGATCCACCACAACCATGTTGCAGTTGTATCCCTGAGAGGAAGGAAGGCCCTCGACAAAGTCCATAGAGATGCACTGCCAAGCTGAAGATGGTACTGGTAAGGGTTGAAGCAAACCCGGATAGCGTGCACGGTCAGGCTTAGACTGCTGACGTGTAGGACAGCTTGTAACAAACTGATGGACATCGTGTTTGAGGCCAGTCCAGGCAAACAGATGGCGAACGCGACGGTATGTCACAGGCGCACCTGAATGGGCACCGATGTGTGTAAGGCCTGAATGACACGTAGTTGCAGCTCCTTGTTATTCCCCAGCAAGACCCGATTCTTATACCGTAGCATACCATTGTGGTAAGAAAAATTGGGTACAGACTCAGGAGATAGCACTAACTGCTCAATATAAGACTTGGCTTGTGGGTCTGAAGAATATCCGACAATAACATCATCACACCATTGTGGTACCACAGTAGACAGAGCAAGACATGATTCTTCAGATGAGTGAGGTCTTCTGGACAATGCATCTGCTACCCGATTGTCACTGCCTTTCTTGTACACAATCCTATAGTGGAGGCCGAGAAGCTTAGTAAACACTTTTTGTTGCCACATGATGTGCAGCCTTTGCTCATTGAGGTGCACCAAACTCTTTTGGTCAGTGTAGATTATAAATTCAGCAAGCTGAAGATATACATGCCATTGTTCCACTGCAAACAAGATGGCCATGTATTCTTTTTCATAGGTCGAGAGACCTTGTGTCCTTGGCCCCAAAGGTTTACTGATGAAGTGATGAAAGCTAATGGGTGACCTTGCTGCAGAAGAACAGCCCCAACACCATGGTTAGAAGCATCAGTTTCTATTGCAAATGGCTTGGTAAAATCGGGAATAGCCAGTACAGGAGCAGAACTCATAGCCTGTTTCAGTGTATCAAAGGCCAACTGATGCTCTGAAGTCCAGATGAAGAGAGTGCCTTTCTTCAACAAGTTAGTAAGAGGCTTTGCAATGACAGCAAAGTGTCTGATGAATTTTCTGTAGAACCCAGCCAAGCCAAGGAAATCTCTGACCTCACATACATTAGTTGGTATTGGCCAATTCACAATTGCCTCAACTTTAGATGGATCAGTAGCAATGCCTGCTGAACTGATGATGTGGCCCAAGTACGAAATCTGCTGTTGAGCAAAACGACACTTGGACAGTTTGATGTGCCAATGCTCAGACTGCAATAAGGCAAACACTTTGGCCAGATCTTCTAGGTGCTGCTCATAAGTTGGACTGAAAACCAAGATGTCATCAAAGAACACTATAACACACTTTCTGAGAAGAGAAGCCAAAGTAATGTTCATAGCTTGCTGAAATGTATTGGGGGCTCCAGTAAGGCCAAATGCCATGACCTTAAACTCAAAGTGACCTGAGTGAGTTGAGAACGCAGTTTTGTGCTCTTCACCCTCCTTCAATCTTACTTGGTGGTAACCAGCAAATAAATCCAAGATGGAAAACCACTTAGCATTAGACAGTTCATCCATGAGTTGCTCAAACACAGGGATAGGGAAGGTTCCTTTTACTGTGAGATCATTCAGATAACGATAATCCACACAAAATCGCCAGGATCCATCTTTTTTCTTAACTAAAAGCACTGGAGAAGAGAAGGGTGAGTTGCTCGGTTGGATGATACCTTGCTGCAGCATTTGAGTCACCTGGTGTTCAATCTCGTCCTTCAGCACTGGGGGATATAAATAGCGGGCTAAGCCATTTAGCGGCTGAACAAAAAATATGCTAATCATCAAGTAATTTTACACATAATAAACGTAGAAGATGAAGACATTACAAATACCAATTACATCATATAATTCACCATGAGAATGATATGCAGCACTACGTCAGTACCATTCACATCCAGCAGCCCAATACGTAAAGAACAGAGGAAAAATGAGAGGAGTTTGAAGAATGTTGCCTTCTGGCTGAGACTGGGACATGGCCGTCGCAGCAACAGCAGCAGGCGCTGCCGCTTGCACTCCTGCAGTCCCGCACGCTCGCCGCTGCCCTTTGCCGCAGCTCGCCGCCACCCGCACTTCTGATGCCCCTCGCCGGTCTTGCAGTCTTGCACCCTCGCTGCTCGACGGTCACAGCAGCAGCAACATCCGGCGGCGCCGCCGCCAGCACTCACGCGAGCTCGGGAGGATGTCGAATGGCTAGGGTTATGCGTGTGAAAGCTTCCCATCGCTAGATATCCCAGCGATTTGGGCCTGCGCGTGATCTGGCGCAGAATAGCGGCACTAGATGAACCTTGATTTAGGGGCATTAGCGCGCTATTAGCCGCTAATAGCGGAAAAATTTACTTAGCGCCAAATCTGCCGTAGCTTAGCGTCCGACCTTCTCAAACGCTAAATCGCACTATAGCGGCCGATAAATCCCGCTATTTAAAACTATGGTATGATCTAATGTTAACTGGCCGAGCTCCTTGAATCAATGGAATGGAGTGATCATAAGGCCTCACAGGTGGCAGTTCAGAAGGAGGAGAACAGACATCTTGGAACTTTAACAAAATGCTCTGAATATCAGGTGAAAAGGCAGAAAAGTCAGTAGAAGACTGGTCTGAAGATTGTACTGACAAAAGCTGAAACACCAATTCAGTGGACTGCAAATCAGGAGAACCAGTGAGAATAACTGAAGATTTGTCAAAAGGAATTTGCATCCATTTGTTCTTCCAATCTACTTTCATTGGACTGAACTGCTCCAGCCAATCCATACCAAGGATTACATCATAAGATTGTAAGGGCAAGATGTTCAGAGAATGAGTAAAAACTTGAGAGGCCATAGACCAACTGCAATTAACAGCAATTTCAGAACAGTGCATAATACCTCCATTTGCAATCTGCACCTTGTGACTGGTTGGCTTCAAGGAGAGAGTTGACAACTTGTCCGCAATTTGTTTGCTGAGGAAAGAGGTGGTACTGCCGGAATCAACTAAAACAACCACTGGCACATTCTGAATGAGACCTGTGAACTGCATAGCGCGAGGGCCAACAGAGCCTGACACGGCATCTTGCGAAATGGCTAAGTTCAGCTGTTCCTCAGCAGTGGCTGCAACATCAGAGTCATCATGGATAGAAAAGAGTTCCAGTACCTCTTGCATGACGTGCAGACGAATGTTGGCAGAACATTTGTGATCACGTGACCACTTTTCAGCACAATGATCACAAAGCCCACGAGCCCGACGATAAGAGCGTAAGGCACGTAGCTTTTCCTCCGGTGTCTTGGCATTTGCAGGCACCGTGAATCCAGTATCAGCAGGCTTGGCATTTTGGTCGGCTGCTCCGTGTACCGGTTGCTGATGAGACGCATTCCTGTACTGGGGACGAAAGTATGGCGCCTGATCACGCCTGGCTTCCTTGTGTGGCGACAGATCGGCAACCTCTTCCTGCAAAAGCGCCAAAGTATACGCAGTATCCAATGTTTGGGGGCGTTGTACCACAACAACAGATCGAATAACAACTGGCAAGCCATCCACGAAACATGTCGTGTAATAGAGCATGTCTATGTTGGGATTGTAGGCTTTGAGTTGGTCTATCAAGGCTGCAAAACGCTCAACATAATCTATGACTGTGGACTCTTGGTGAATATGGAACATGCCGAATCAGGATTTGGTGCTGATCGCGACCAAAACGTTCATGCAACATGCGGCAGAAAGTGGGCCAATCAAGAGTTTTCAGAAGTGGTTCGATAGACTGAATCCACAGAGCAGCGTTATCCTTGAATTGCTGTTTGGAGATCTTGAGCCACAGGTGAGATTCAACTTGGTACATATCAAAGTAATCTTCGGCATTGGAAATCCAAAGCCAGACGTTATCACCATGAAAGGTGGGGAACGGGAACTTTGGCATACGCCCGGTTTGGCCAGAGTTAGGATCGGGTGGCTTGTTGCAAGTGGCACAGAGATCATATGCAGTACCATGGAATTTAGGGAGTGAGTTCGTACCATTGGCCGGGGAACGAGTAAGGGTGGTGACAACCCCGAACTCATTCTCCCATGGAGGTGTTTCAACGCCGTGCCCGCTGGGCCGAGCAGCCATTTCAATAGCAGATGGGCGCTTGTCGGTCTGCTCAACACCTGGTGAAGACGCGATCTGGCCCGGAGCAGAGGATGATTGCTCGACGACGGACCGATCCCACGCCTTGTCCAGCTTCAGAACCTTCAGGCGCATATCGTCGAGCGCTCCCTCAGCGTCCTGGCACCACTCTTCCAGGCCGCCCGTCACCTTCTCGATGATCTTCAAGCGACCGTCTTGGAGGCGCTCGGCCTCAGTGATGATGCTGGCGAGGCGGGCCTCCAAGTTGGCGATGCGGCCGTCGAGGCGGGTCTCCGATTCGATGATGCGTTGATCCACCGAGTGCTCGGCATCCGAGAAACGCCAATCTAAGAGCTGCGTCTGCTCCTTGAAGAGGCGCTGGAGCTTCGCCATCAGCTGTTGGCCTTCGGGACTCATGGCGCCGTGCTTCTGCTTCACGAATCGGGTGTAATGGAAGTGTGGTGGAGGCGGCGGCGGTGGTGGTGGTGGTGGTAGTGGTGGGGTATGCGCCAGATTGGGAATCCTCCACAAATCGGTGAATGGGCCAACGGAATTACGGTGGTTCACCGGCGGCCAGGAGCTCACTGGACACCAGGAACGCGATCCAACCAACCGCGTTTGTTCTCACGATCGATGGGATACAGGATTGTGGCCGATCTCGGATCGAGGAGTCTCTGATACTGAATTGGGAAAGGAGATGGGAAGATAGACTTGGGGAAGAAGAAGCAGAGCACGGGGTTGGAGATCGGAGGAATGATTATAGTTGGGTTTGTTTTGGGTTCAATACATGTTGCCCTCTCAACTGAGCTCTCAGGTACTTATACACCTGGCAGTGCCGGTTGCTTGCTCCAACGGCGCAGCCGTCTCTATCACCTAGGAGTCAAGCCCATTGCGGCCCGTGAACGCGAGTACTTGGCAGGCGAATGCGAGAACTCTGTCTTGCTGCTGTTGCCGGATGGGCCACAGTAGATGGGCCGGCCTCAGTACATGTAGATGCGGTGGTAACATCACTCCCAGGAGGCACCTGATCGGATGTGGCAGCATGGTCCCCTGGATCCGAAAGCTGCACATGGTCGACCTCCACGTCGGCGAGCGACTCAGTCGTGGAGTGAGCGGTTGGCCAAGGTTGGCACTCGTGCTCCATGGCAACCCAATCCGACATCCAGGATCGCTCAGAAGCAGAGTCCGGTGCCTCTGTCAGAGCTTCACTTTCGTTCGCTCGACGCGTAGCACCCGCGGCCAGCTCTACGTGAAGACAAAGTAGCATCGGATCCTCTTTGCACAGTGGCAGAGGGCAGGCTCCACCGACTTCAAATTCGAACCGTTGGCTTGATTCGTCGACAGGCTGAGCAAAGCGCTCAGATGATAAGCTTGAGGCTGGCAGCGACGTCACCTGAGCAGGGGCAGCCTGCAGGAGCTCTTTTGCTTTGCGACCGTGATCGTTGGGCTTTGCTTTTGTTTGAATCTGGCAACTGAACCCACCCACGAGTACAGCAGCAAACCAGTGACTTAGAAGCTCGGACCGTATGATCTCGTGCTGGCGAAGGAACGGCGGCGGTTCGACGACGAAAGGCACCTCCGGTTCCGGCACGGCGATCACCACCTCTTGAGGAACGAAATCGGGGTGAAAGCACCATGCGCAAACAAAGAACTCGGACATGTCCTCTTGCGACGCGGTGACCGGGGCCATCTCTAGGCCTGCACAGGAAGAGCCGAGAATATGCTGTGCCGCGTCCAGGCTCCAGGCAGGCGACGGCAGCCCCTTGAATCCCAAGAGGACCTTAAACCGGAAGGACCCAGCCGAGGCCCGAGGCCATGGATTGACGACGCCAGCGCCGCCACAACAGGATGAAACGCGTGTTCAGCAGTGCCGGCATGTTGAGATTTGAGAACATCTTCTAGGTCCTCCCTGGATCGGAACTGCACCAAGAAAACTTCAGGCGCGTAGGTGCTGACGGAGAACGCCGAAGACTGGATGTGGTAGACCTAATCGAGCTGTGCGCGGACCTCCTCCGACGAGACGGACGGACGGTTCCGGCCCACAATGGCGACGAGAGCGAGAGACATGGCGTCCTCGGCTGCAGCGACCTCAGTTAAACGAGGGATAACGACGACCTCTGTCTTGGGACGACGTGAAGGGTTCCCAATAGGCGGTGACGGCGGCGGCGATGGCTCCGTAGTAGCATGATCTGGCTGCGACTGGTCCAGAAACGGTGCGCCCGCTTGCTGCGACGACTGGTCCGTCGATGGCGCGCATGCAGGCGGCACCGAAGAGCCTCGACCCGTGGAGCAGGAGTGCCCGGAGACCTTGTCCCCAGAAGAGGAGACCCGACGATGGTGCTGTGCCTCCCGGCGGCGGGGGGCGCACGCCCTCTTCCGTTAGACGCTGGCGCTCCGCGCGTAGGGGTCCTCCGCCGCTTGCAGTTGCATGCCCGGTGGCCGGTGCTGCGGCAAAGGAAGAAGCGCGAAGGGAACCTGCACTGGGCTGCAACGTGGTCGTTGCCAAGGCAGTTGAAGCGGAGCCCGACAAACTCCGAGGGAACAGGTCGCGGACCGTTGACTGGGCGTCGAGGGTGATGGCGCCAGCGATGACGGCTCTCGACGACGTGGAAGCCGTCCCCGTCGGCCACCATCTTCCAAATTGTTGGAAGCTATTCATACCTTCCCTTCATGATGCACTGCTAGTGGAAATAGGAATCGAAGCTATTGATGATGGCGAGGCCGAGGGGGTCAGACTTGCTGTCGAACTTTAGGAAGTCCATCTTCTGGGAACAAGGAGGGAGGGGTTTGTCGTTCATGTGCTCTCCAGTCGCAGTCTTTAGGAATTCCATCTTTCGGAAACACGACGTCAAAGTAGACGGCGACGGATTCGTGTCCAGGTGCTGGATAGCCTGAGTGTACTGGTGTCGACGGCAGCTTGCAAGGTCTTGATGGTGTCGGTGAGGGAGGAAACCAGGGCCTTGAGGTCATCATTGTCGGCACTCGGCATGGTCTTGTGCGGAGGTGGGGCATGGTGGTACACGTGCGGCACGGTGGGCGGCTGTGGCGAGGAAAGCCAAGAACGTGATACCAGCTAGGTTGTCAGGGTCATAGGTAACTTGACCATGGCTATGCAGATTATTGGGGTGAGGTTTTTCCCCTCCGCTCCCTATGTTACAGAAAGGAAGATTAGGAGAAGGATAACTAGCTTGTTCCAAAGTTGCAGGTACATATTTCACCAACTCTCGGCGTACTCCAACCAAATCTCACATTTCGATCTCCTCCTACATTCCACTCATCTTTATTTTCTTATAACTGATGGGAACATATTAATATATATAAATGTTGTTTCTATGCAAAAGAAATTGAGGATTCAAGTAAAAACACAGCTCCAGCAGAGTCCTACTTGAACCCAAAAATATGGAGGCCCTCGATCAATTTGCCCCCTAGGCTCATTCCTGGGCACTCTCCACGTGGACCCTACTTGCCCTACTTGTCCCTTGAAGTTGTTTCCAGCTAGCCCCTGCTCAAGATTCGCCCTTTCATGCCGAGCGCGACCCCACCTGGAAGCACCTCCATGCCACGCCGCCCCTAGGTTGGCAAGACACATGCGACCAACCTAAGCCGCTCCCAACTGACACGGATCCCTAAGGAGGGCGCCATCCGCACCTCCTCTTCAGGATCTTTACGGTTGTGTGGCATACGGCAATCCAAGTAATAAACTAACACATGACCCAATGGATAATACAATGAAAATTAAGGATTCATAAATCTTTCGCAATGACGCACATCATATTACAAAAGTTCAGAATATAGTTTAATCCCATCTAAGGTTGACATCTCAAGATCACTCATATATGAATATCAGAGTTAACCTGTAGCCACTTGGAGTCGCCCACTCCAAATTCTACTATGCAGCGGTGAAAAAGAGCATTGGCTCAATTTGACCGAATCGGCATTACCTGCAAAACAACTTAACAGCAGCACTGTGAGTACATTTCGTACTCGCAGGACTTAATTCCAACATATGAATATTTGGTGGATGCAAGTGTGTTATCAGGCATTTGTGTATTTGCGGAAAAGCAATGGCGTTTCTTAAATGACATGCTCAGGATTCGTAATTAAATTACTGGACAACAAGGTTCATGATAAAAGTAAAGTGATCAACATTTATGTCATATCATCATCAAGTTTCGTCACTAACACTACCATGGGTGTAGAAAATAAGAACAACCAAAAGATTCCATCCCGAGGGACTTCAGGCTTTCAAACTCTGCAGAGATGTACAACTGTATCCACAAGAAAATCGGGACTAACCACCATACCCGTGCCCGAGTAAGGGTTGCCTCACGCTTTCCAACATTTCCCAAATTTGGCCCGAATATCACATGAAAGGTTTGACTGGTTCCTGGTTAATGCTACCACCATCTAACCGGTGCCACCTTCTTGCCACTTACATGGATAGACCGGTCACAATTAGTTACTAGGCTTGCCGCCCCCATATGCGACATATGGTCTGTACGAGCGGTTACTCGAACTCACGTATCCCAATACAGGTCCTTAACTACTCCACGAGCTATGTCACTTGAGATCCCACACTCACAGTGACCTACCTCTCGCATGAGCAAGAGTTACCAAATTGATCATCATGATGTTATATCAAGTTGAGGTGAGCCCTTAGTCAAGATTAGGGAAGTAGATAAGTTGTAACCCTCATTCTTTTTAATACTTTATTATCCCGGTGTAGCATCCTACATGCGCAAGTATGAGTTCCCTTCCTCATACTCGACTTGGTGGATAGTTCTAATGTTAATTGAAACATCATTAAGTGTATTAACCACATCTACATGTAATGCAATTCATAATGAAACACAATAAGTGTCCAAAATAGGGTTTATAATAGTGGGGTGCCTGCCTGGTTATGCCGTTCCCGAAGATTAGGGACAGCGGTGACGACTCACGCACGATTCCTCACATGACAACCGAACCTGAAAGAAGGAATTTCGAGGATTGGAGATAACTGCGCGATTGATAAAGAGACAATGATTGAGAACTTGATTTGGAACTTGGTAAGAGACATCTAACTGTGCTCTTATTGTTATACTATCTGTCATCTAATGCGGCTTGGGTTTTCTAGACTCAGGATCAAGGTCCTAGAGTTCATACACTGTCTTTGTGAACCATCGGATGCTCCGACATGATCTGGGTGCTCTCGGGGTCACTGGTTATTCAAGCTAATAATTTGGCAGACACTCCATGAGATTCCACGGACGCTCCAGTAGAAACTTGGTACTCTCTGGTTCACTAGGTGTTGGCTTATATAATTCATCAGACACTCCGACGCACACGGCGAACACTCTGCTAAATCATACCAAAGGGAGATAACACTACTACAGAAATCTTATTAGACGTGGGACAAAATGATTAATGGAGGCGGGCAATCCAACCGCCTCCAATCAAAGGTCACGGTAAGGTCACGGTTAATCCATGACCTACGAAGGCGGTTGCTTTGCTTGCCTCCGTAAATCAAATTAAAATAATAAAAAAGCAGTTGCCCAATGCCAGCCCATATGGGCTTGACGTCGAGCCTAGCTACGCCGCCGCCGTCCAGGATCTACCGCCGCCGGTCCTCCTCCTGGACGAGCCGAGCGGCTCACCGCCGCCAGATCTGCACCTGGATGCGTCAAGCGGCCTGCCGACGTTGGATCTCGCGCGTGGACGGCGGATCCCGCCCGTGGATGCCAGATCTTGCTCGCCGTCACTGTAGGTGGAGGAGGCCACCCTCGAGCGCTTCTAGGGCTTGCTGACGAAGCCCGCTCAACCCACGTGCGCCGCTGCCATCGGACCTCCTCCTCCTAGATCCGCCCTCGACATGCCTCCTTGTATATCTGCTTGGGCGCTGCCGCCTAGGAGCCGCCAGGACGCGAGGAGCCCCACCGACAGCAGGTGTGGCCGTCCCGTGCACCGCCACCGCTAGTGGGGGTTGCCCCGCGTGCCACCGTGAGAGGGACAGGGAGGCCAAAGTGGAGAGGGAGAGGGAGTGGGAGGCTGGAGTGTAGAGGGGGAAGGAGGTTGGAGTGGAGAGGGAGGCGCTCAGTCTTGGGAGGTGCTCGGTCATGCAGGGCCGGCTTGGTGGTAGAGGGAGGCGGTGAGAGAGAGAGGAGTGAAGAAACCCTAAGTCTCTATATTTATAGTTGAAGATAGCTATCAGGCCTTGATGGGCCTGTTGGGCCTCAACCTTTTCAGAGGCGGTCCTTATAGTGTGCCCGCCTCCGTAAATGGATTTACAAAGGTGAGCATCTTAAGACAACCGCCTCAAAAATTAGACCATTTTTTGAGGCGGTTGTCTTAAGATGCCTGCCTCTATAAATCCATTTACGGAGGCGGGCACTTTCTGACCGCCTCGGTAAATAAAAAATGACCTCCTCCATTAATCTTAGGCATTAACCGAGGCGGTTGGATTTTGTGACCACCTCAGTTAATAAAAGGGCACTGTCTTCCAAAATCATTTGTGTAGTAGTGTAAGGTTTTGGTGACTGGGTTAAAGGGATGACGGATGCTCCGATAACTTTGGCAGACTCTCTATCAGTTGAACGACAGAACCTATGTTCTTGTGTTCTTGGGGGAAGGCTTAGGGATTCATGCCTAGATGTTGGATTAGTTCCTCCATGCATGTGCAGGGTATTGCAATGGTGACTTGGGTAGCTTGCTAGGCTTAATATACCTAGGGTTTTGGCTTGAGTTAGCTAGTGCAACTAGTGATTCCTTAATTCACTTGAAATCCTAAGAGAGATTGAGAGATTGAGATTGAGCATGACAACTTAGCTTGGGGTCTTGGTGAGTTCCTTGTCACCAAGATCAGAGATCAAACTCTTGACATCCTTGTTTCCAAGCTAATGAGAGAGATTCCATCATTTCTTGCAATACATCCCAAGAATCCAAATGAGAGAATATCTAAGGATAATCTTGAGAGGATTAAATTGTAGCATACTTGATTCTTACCCTTGAGATGATAAACTCTTAGCAATCCTCATGGTTCATCCATCCAAATGATGAAACTTAGATTAGGGTTTGAGGATTGATCTCAAGATAATGAGAAGAGAGAGTTCTTGAGCTAACCATGAGATGAGAGGTTGTTGAAGCTCAAGGTCTTGATCCAATGCTGATCTTGCTGCCCTTTGTAGACTAGATTCTCTTCTCCTTCTTCTTCTTCACGTTCTCACTCTAGTTCATCCTTTCCTTTCTCTTGTTCTTCATTCTAGAGAGAGTGTGAGGGGAATGAAAGGGGAGTGAGTGGAGTGGAAGCTCAGCTACTGAGAAATATCTCCATTTCGTGCTAACATGTGGGCCATGTCCCATAATGGACAACAACTCATTTTCCACTCATTCTGTTGTCTCTGCCTTTTTATCGGATGGTTCAGTGACTCTGCCGATAAATATCTGTCTTTGTACAGTTGAGTTAAGGATCAGGATTCTTAGCTTTGGGTTAATCTCATGGTTCACACATGTCTTGCCTAGTTTCAGAGGAGATAGGGAATCCTTGTTGAAGTTCTCATGAGATATTTCCTAAAAGTGATCGCTCGTTTGACTTTTTGTTGACCAAAGTTTGACTTGGCTTGACTAGTGTAGTTGATTGAAATGGTATCCATTCTTTTGATCTAGATGCTAGGAATCTCTGCGGGAGCTGGTTTGGTTGCTTTGGCGATGTCAAAAAATGAGAGCCTCTATTGTAACAAACTCGGGTTGTTATAAATCTCCCCCACTTGAAATCAAGCTCGTCCTCGAGCTTGCTAAGTGGTTGTCTTTGGTGTACTAAAGAATTTCTTCAGATGTTTCACATTCCATTCACTTGATACAAAATCAGCTGAGATATTGCTGGCTTGCTGAGTTTTGATGGACGATCCGATGAATTCGACGGACTATCTGGTAAAACATCAGATTCCAAATTCTATAACTGCTGGGCTCACTAGTTTGGCGGATGCTCTGCCACTTGTAGCGGACTGTCCGGTAAATGTTAGGCTATAAAAGGCCTGACAGTCCCTACACAAGTCCTTTTCTTATCTTCCACCCGCCTGTCCCCCACGCGCATGTGCCCACACTGACGACCACACCACGACACCGACCTTTGGATGCTTCTCCATCGATTCCTGTGGTCACGTGCCCATCCAAGTGCTTCTCCAAGATGTGGGGTGCCGAATAAGCTCCTTTTTCCTTTGTTTTGGTTTATTCCCCATGGTTAAAAAGCTAGGGTTTCCTCGATCTACTCAATGGCTAGGGTTCCTTCAAATCCATCATGGGGATCTTGTCTAGCACGCTTAGATGTACCATTGTGCAAGTTTTGATGTGCTAGCATTGGTTGAATCATGAGATTTTGAGGACTGAATTTGAGGCGGTTACTGTACACTGTTCTTCACTGTCGACCAATTGGCGGATGGTCTGTCGCTCTAGCGGAAGGTTCCGCCGGTTCACAATGACTTAGAAAATTTTGTGATATCTGTCTGATGTTGTCTGTTGGAATGGTGGATGGTACATGAAATGTTATCCAAACCTTGTAATTGTTCCTTATATACTTCTTATATCTTGTATGCATGTTGTAGATCACATTGTCATGCCATTCTTGTATCCATGCTTGCATTTACTCAAAATTTTCATTTAATCTCATTTTTGTCCAAGTTTCACTGATCATTGTTTACTCTTTGGTTGCAGGCATGCTGCGATTCGTCTTTGTGGTGGTGGTAGAGAGCAAAAGAAGCCAAGGAGGGATACTAGCAGCAGTAGCCATGGGTTATCAATGGTGATGATCCTGCGGACAGTGACTTCGAGATTGAGGAGATGGGGAGCAAGAAGAAGCGTCCACACAAGTCAAGGTCTAAGAGGGCTAGCAACACAGTGCCGAATCCTTCGCCTCCAACTTCTGAGGATAAAGATGAGGAGGATGACGATGATGAGAAGGAGGAAGGAGAGGAGGGTGATTAGGAGGAGCAGGCCGATGATGATGGGGATGATGAGGAGGGTGAAGCTAAAGAGCTTGGTGGTGGGGATATAGAGTCTGATGATGAGGACGTGGAGTACAATCCACAGATGTTGGTGTCCCCATTGATGTGTCAGGCCCACCAGCTAGAAGAAAGAATTGGAAGGAGAATCAGTTCAGGGATTTTCACACAGCATGCAACATCAAGCAGTTGTCACAACAATTTGACAAAGCACAATGTAATAACAAGTAGCATATGACTAAGGTTTGTATCATTGAATATTGTCATATGGCCTTGGTAGGAATTATAATCATTGAGGATCTTTTCATTTTAGCATTTTTAAAACTAAAAAACTCCAGATGTCAAGCTTCTCTTAGAACAAAGTCATAGCATATTCCAATTGTACAATATCATAACTCGCAATAACTTAGAAAATGATCATGCCTTTGCAACCCACAATTCAAGTTTTTTAGGATGAGACTTTTTTAGTCAACAAACTTAAATCTTAGGGAATTCTAAGTTATAAACTAGGCACAGATAAATTATAAAATAGAGCAACTATTCATCATTTCAATGAGGGAGAAACTGAACATTTTTACTACACATATGTAGAGTGGAATAAATATTTTTGTTCTTTTTATCATATTTTTTTTGTCTTTTATCATGTTTTGATTTTTTAAACTAAATAGTAAATAAATAAATGCATAAAAATAAATTAAAGATGCAAGGTACCTCTGCAGGGTCCTCTCCCAAGCTAGAATGTTGAATATTAGCATTGCGAGGTTGAAACTTGCCAACTACAACTTGACCCGAAATCTCTCCCCAAAATTTATGACGATTAAAACCTTTGAGAGAATGATCTAGATCAATTGAGCATTTTCTATGGAAACTTAAGTGAGAACTGAGATCTATCCAAGTGAGAAAACATTCTTGTTCAAAGAGTCGAAAAGTGAACCCATTCTCAACTTCTTGTAAGGAGCATAAAAATTTGATAGTCAGGAGGCAAGAACCTTCCTCCCAAACTGGAGCAACGTTCTCCCATCCAACGGCTTTCCAGATAGCAGAGAATTCGACATCCATACCTATTTTCTTGAGAAGGTTCGGGTCATATGCCGGCGTGTGGACAAACTCACGATCCTTGATGAGGGCATACGCTTGCATCTTCGAGGGTCCTTCTAAGTCGAGGTAGGGTGCGTCATCCTCCACCTCCATTGGTTGTTCTTGCCTTGCGCTTCTGTCAGCATAGTCTCGTCGTCTTCATGCATCGGACTTTCTTCAAGCTCGGTGAAGTATGCACTCGAGCTTCCACGAGAGCAACTTGAGCTCGATCCCGTGATCTTCTTGTGTGCACTAGCAACCTTCTTACTGAACCTGCCCACGGTGGCAACAACACGAACGCCAACTGAAAACTCGGGTGCGGGTTAAGGTTAGCACCAAAATAAAAAAAAGATAAACCCGAGAACTAGCTTGAGCTTGAGATTTTTGTATAGGTTTCTTGCACTACAACTTCGTGGAAAATTTTGGAATGAAATGTGGAAGCAAATGAGTTTGAGACAGAGAGAGTGAAAATGTGGAGAGTGTGGGTGAGTGGGAGCTCAACCCAGGCTCTCCCTTTTATAGTTGAACGCCAAACCGCTAGGAAGGGGAATGGGGCAACAGCTAGTAGCCGTTGGCTCTAGCTGGGTGCGTGTGGCAGCCAGGCTGGGGTGGCTGCCCCATGGGTGGGGCCGCACCCCTGGTGGGCCCACTACTACCCCCCTTTGGCAAGTAGCTCCCAACGGCTCTAGAGAGTAGCCGTTGGGGTTTGGCTTTTTTCCAATCTCAGGTTTGCCCGAAATTTATTTTCCACAAAAGTTTTATTATATTTTGAAATTTTCATGAATATTTTAAAAATAAGAAATGATAATAGAAAATTCTACGTAAATAGAAAATGATTTTTCATTTTATCTAAGGAGTTATTTTTGTAGCAAAATTTTAAAATTTGAAATTTAAAATATGAATTAATTTTTTTTAAATAACTACTGGTTTACCTTCGGCAAGGTGTCGACGTTTATAGTCCGTCGGGCAAGACTTCTCCTCTATTGATCTGCAGTTGCATGAACATTTTCAAGGGAATTCTTGGGTTGCCCTGGGATTTTCTCCAAATGATTGGTAGGCATAGAAGAGCTATTTGGGAAATTTGTGTTTCAATCATTTTATTAAAACATAGTTGGTTTTTCATAGAGGAGGATAAACTTTCATTTTTAGTATTTATGTTTTCAAGCATTTTGTCATTATACATAAGCTTTTTAGTGAGATTTTCATTAATTTTAGCTTGGCCAGAGACCAAGTCTTTCAAGGAAGTTTGATTCGAATTATAATTTGAGTTGAAGTTCAAATTACCTCCTTGCAGGCGCGACTGGTTGTTCCACCCATTATTACCTTGTGGACGGAACATGTTGTTGATGTACGCAGTATCATCGCAGGTCTCAGGGCAGTCGTTCCTCGAATATTTCCACTTTCACCATAGACCTCGCATGTCATATGCAAGTTCATGGCCTTGATGGTGCCGTGCATTGCTCCCTTTTCGTGGGCATGCTCGTCAAATCTTTTCATCAATAGGTCCACTTTCCGGCATGCATGTCCGTCTCCTTCATGGTATGCATGACTTTTTATTGTTTATTTGACCTTTCCTCGCTCCAACTCTGATTGGACACCATTTTCTCGATGAGAGTCGTAGCTCCATCAATGGTGAGCGAGAGGAAAGCTCCTCCAGCAGCGGCATCAATGTGTCCCCTTGACATGGGTTTTAACCCATCGTAGAAGTTGTGGAGCACAAGCCAGTTTTCTATCCCATGGTGTGGACATGCTTGTATGTACTCCTGTAGCCTCTCCCACGCCTCAGGAATAGATTCCATGGAATTCTGCTGGAAATTTGAAATTCTTCCCCTCATGGCATTGGTTTTGCCCATGGGGAAGAACCTCACGAAGAATGTCGTGGAGCACTTGGCCCACGTATTGATGGCTTCCTTGTCCTTATAGAACCACTATTTTACCTTCCCGACAAGGAGAAGGGAAACAAATAGAGCCTGATGCTCTCTGGTGTGACGTCTTTTTTGACGATGGTATCGCACAACTCGAGGAAGTGTTGGAGATGCGCATTCATGTCCTCATTGGGCAAACCATAGAAAGGATTTGCCAGCACCATTATGATCAGGCTAGTCCTGAGTTTGAAGTTTTTGGTGCCTGTGTTGACAGCAGGCCTAATGAGCATGTTGGCAACAGCAGGGATGGAGTACTCACAGAGTGACTTGTTGGCCATAGTTGTACTAGCAGATGGTGCAGGGGTGACTGGTTCCTCTATCGGCGGAGTAGCAGAAGAAGAAGCGGTATGGGACCGGTTCTTCCTTATGAGTGTCTCTAGATTTTCGATGTAGTTTTCTGGTAGGGGGAAACCGGTCATACTATTGACGGTCACTAACATCAATTATAAACCGTCAACATAAGCTGCATTTATAGTTAATTCGATCACCAAACATAGGTATAGGGGTTTAAACTAATAAATTCCATGAGTTTTCGTGAATCTATGTTTTTAGCAGGGTTTATCTAGAAAACCATCAAGGGAGACCTATTCGTTGATCCTTTGTAGTTCACCTCCCGTTTGTAGGTGCAAGTAGGACGCGGTTGTGAAGGAAAGCATCCTCTGCAGGTGCTTTCCCTAGTAATGTCCCTAGTTGAATAGTAGAAGGCATAGCTTACCCAAGATTAAAACTAGAGAACCTTAGTTATCCTCTCTACGCTCCTATTTATCCTTACCCTTGTTGCTACTCCTAGTTAAGTTAAACCTTAACCTAGTCGCTACCCCTTGTTAAGTTAGACCGTAGTTAGTCTCACACGTTTCCATATTGATATGATACTTGGAATACTTCCGAGTGAAAGCTACAGTGGTATCCGTGCGCTTGCAGATTTATCTGTGTGCATTAATAAACACCAACAAGGTTTCTAGCGCCGTTGCCGAGGAAACAGTTGCTGACTTAACTTTGAACCTAGCCTAACTTTATATCTTTTACCTTTCTATTCTTTTATTTTTTTCTTTTTACTATGGATTTCACTCCTATCTATCAATATGCTAAACCCACGAGTGTAAAGCCTAAAGCCATCGAAATCTTCAGAGCCTATCCTAACACCTGGCTATGAGCTGTGTCCGTATTTTATAAAATTGATTCAGGAACAATCCTTCTCGAGAGAAGGCATTGAAAACCCATACTCACACCTACAAGAGTTTGAATAGACCTATGCATGCTTGTGTATTGTTGGAATGCCTGATGAAACCTTAAGATGCAAGTTGTTTTTGTTCTCTTTGATGGGAAGAGCTAAACAATGGTACAGTCAAACCATAGGAAGTATGCAAGGAGATTGGGAAACACTATGCCCTAAATTTTGTTTACATTTCTTTCCCATCTCTAAAGTGGTTAGCCTTCGGAAAGAGGTTCTAAATTTTAGACAACTAGAAGAAGAATCTCTAGGCACATCATGGGATCATTCTAATGACCTCATCATCACTGGCTCGGACCTTGCTATTCTAGATCCAATGCTCCTTCAACATTTTGATATGGGTCTTAGCAAGGATTCCATGGAATCCCTTGATGCAGCCTCTAGAGGAGCTTTCCTTCATTTGTCTGTTAGTGAAGCAAGATCTATGCTTGATAGAATTAGTGGAAAGACTCCCTGTACTAGCATTCAAAATGAACTCCTCGAGAAAGAGAAGGAATCACCTCTTGAACAAGAAGAGGAAGTTTTGATAGCCAAATCACAACCACTCCAATCCCAAGATTTAGCCGTCAATCCCAAACCATCAATACCCCAAAATCCTCCATGGGAAAAAGAAATTCAACCTTTTAAAATTTCTTGTGAGGATGATCTTTTTTATGCTGATTTTGGGAAAAGTTTAAACTTCTAGTTTCATAAGAGACCTTCGAGTGAATATAATTCAAATCCTCTCACGAAGAGATCTTTTAGGAAGCATCATTATTCCCATGCAGGACATTGGGAAGAACTCAAGGGTGGCACATCAAGTTATGATATAGAAGGAGAGCTGAGTCATTTAGCCAATCCTATCTTCTTCCCTTCTATGCCCATATTAGATGTCTCATCTGAGCCCATCTCTCAACACATCCTTGACCCTGATGATCCCTTTTATGCTCTTTCTCCTAGGTCTCATGATGACCCTAGAAATCCATTAAGACAATCAAAGCATAGGAATCATGAAGGACACAAAGATGACCAAGAAGAGCAACGACAATGGCTGGAATGTATTAAGAACTTATATGCCATTGCTAAAGAATGGATGGATAAGGATGAAGTCTTTGGGTAGAATCCAAACTTGGCATAGATCCAAACAGTGAGCTTAAATCAATCTCTTTAATAAACATGATTCATCTAAGTTTGGAGGAGGCCTTAGACCAGATCAACCTGAGAGCCACCAATCCATGGAAAATCTTGGACAATAAAACATCCAATGAATGTCATAGGCATGGAATGATGGAGACAATGTTTCCGTCCATAGACATTCATGAAGAAACGCCCTTGGAGCTTGAAAAGGAAGATGACATCGATGAGCATGGAAGTTATTTCATGAACACCTCATCAAATCCATTATCACATGAGAAACCTACTGAATCAATTAGTCTCTCCAACATTGCTACACACAAGATCTTCAACCCCCTCATTCTTCTTGTTCATAAAATTCTTGAAAGGGTGGTTGTAGATGCATATGTTTATCATAAATATTGCAAATCTCGTTGGCATGAATCTTGAGATAGGCACCCAAAGGTTGGTGTTGGAGGGAAAACCACTTCACCAATTAAAAATGCAATTCGAAGGTTTCTCAAGGATGATCTTCTATCCTAAAACAAGCACTTTCGGGAGATAATATGAGTTTTCACCTTCTGCTGTGATACCCTTGTGAAATAAGCATAGAAACATAATTGTAAAAATATTCCTTCGGGTATTTTTGTCACTAACCATTCTAGGTTTGAAGCAAAAAGAATGAGGGATGATAACGTCAGGTATGTCCAACCAATCATCATGCAACATTAAATCACATCCATCCAAACTTAATTTTTTGTGCAAAATTCAAGCTAGGGATAGACTTCTCTAAAACATCTCTTGCCATGTTGCTAAATTATTTTGGTTGTCTCTACCTTTAAGCCATGCTCAATTTGCTAAATAACAATCATGCTCTTTCATCTCCATTTGAGTAAATCTCTATAATGCTTTCATGTTACTTTTGTCTACCAAAGTATGCTTTGGTTTGGAAGCACTGTACATACTTCCAAAGGCTTTTAAATTATGCGTGGTGCTTAGGTTAAATAGCCTTCCTTAATCCAATTAGACATGGAGTCTATTTTGGTTATTGAACTAAAAATTACTTGTGTAGACACTAGTTATTTTGTTGGATGAACCCCTGCAGAAAACTCTCAAATTCAATTTGGGAAAGTCACGAGATGAATTCAAATCGAAGATGAAGCAAGGCACATGACGAACTCCAATAACATGGCGCACGGTAGACACAACTCATTCATCATGGATGAAAGAACTGTATAAAACAATGAGTGATGCAGAAGATCCAACAAAGTGTCAAGGATCAAAGAGCAGAAAGATGGCATGACAAAATGATGAGAAAGAAAGGGTGCAATCTAGGAGACAAGAAGCTCCAACTCATACTATAAGACTAGCCGAACAAGGAAAACTTCAAGCAAAAGGGAGGACCATCACAAGTCAGCTACCCTTCATCATATGGTGTCATCACACTCCAATGACAAAGGTAACATCCTAAGGTAAATGGTCATTATTTAAATAGTTTTCCTTGATTCTGGTAGGCACATAAATAAGAAACAAACATGTTCGAGTTACAACTTATTTGATCCAACCTGATTAACTCAACACGTTTAGTTCTTTAAGCTTGTTCCTAGCACCACTTTCTTGATCTCATAGTCTTAACCAAATGAGTTAAAAAGTGCACATCCTGTCTATGGAAGATGATAGTCATAATCATGTAAAGTTGGATACATTATGTAAAGATAGACAATCCTTCCATAGGTTAAGCAACTCAATCTTTTCTGCCAAATGAACTGAAATGCTACATTCTCAATCTTATGATGTTATCACCCATATTATAATTGAACAAAGCACACAACATCAACTTCATCTTGTTCAATGTGCCTAAGGCTAGAGAAGAATAAGTAAAGTTTTGATTCTGTTGGTGTTTTTCCACCAATAGAGCTCATGCACTTGATCTCTACCTTGTCTTTATGAGCAGGACACACTTCAAGCAAAGTGTGGGGGAAGACATTAATTCCCCAAATTTCTACAAGTGAAAGTTCTGAGCCTGTCAAACCAAAATCAAAACTCAAAATCAAGACGGGTTTGGCGAAGAAGGTGACATTACCATTAGTGGCATCATCACAAGAATCCTCATCTTCAGAGCGAACCGAGGTACTTGACCAACGAACTTCACAAGGAGAAGTCTGGTCTGAAGGATTTACAACACCAAACCTGCACCGAAAGAGCTAGCTTGGAGGAGAAGCACTCCTGTGTATCCAGGTAAGTATGCTTTTTCTTTGTTCTAGTTTTAGTTTCTTTTAAATGTGTGTATAAAAAATGATGAATGAAAAACAAAATAAAAATTTATCTTTGCATTAGTCATTTATAGTAATAATGTGTGATCTAGTAAAATTGAAGAAAAATATAATAAAAAGGTGTGTCTAGTTTGCTTTAATTTGTTCTTAAGAGCTGAATAAAATAAAGAGGACTCAGAATAATATCTTAAATGGAAACGATGAATAGTTGCTCTATTGTAATTCCTTTCAATACCTAGTTTTTAGCCTCTAATTCTCTCGAGTTCTGGATACGACTGATTTGATATAAAGATTTACTCTATACTAGAAACTCGTGGGTAGCATATGCTTGATCTAAGTCTAGGTAATTGACAGACATAATATGAGAAGGTCTGAGCTACTGTTTATCTTGTTCCAAGTGACACTAAAGTTCTAGAGATTTATCTTTTAAAAAACACAAAAATGCTACATGATGAGTTCCTGTATGACAAGGCTTGAGTTTCCACCAGAGCCATACATGTTATTTAGGCTAGGAAAAACTTCCACATATATGCTGCTTGCTTTTGCATTGAGTTTTGTCAAGCTTTGTTGACCCTTATGAGAGATTTGTCATGCTCTTAAAATCAAGATCACGTACACACCACCCACATATGCACTACTCCTACACTGGGGGTAGGCGCAAAAACATGCCTTTCATCTAGATCCACTCAAAAAATGTTCTACTCCTACACTAGGGGTGTACACAAAAACATGCTTGTTAGGTTTTTCATCCACCAAATAAATGCTCCAAGTTCTTGTTACTATCTCTCAAAGTTTTGTTGCAGAAAAGAGACATGGGGCTATGCAAAAGTTATTCATAAAAAATAGAAGAGTTGACAAAAAATGGACAAGTGTCCGAGATATTTAAAACCATGGGTACTTAGATGCCCGCTCAGAAAAAAAGAAGAAAAGATGAATAAGATAGCCCCTGCTCTCTAGCAAATGTTTCTAAGTTTCAAAAGAGAGATAAGTTTTCAAGGAGCAAAGTAGAATTAGGTTAGCCACCATATATATCCATCATACATCCACACACATGCACATCTTGATTTGATTGTTTGGCTCAACTCTCTTTGGATCCGTTGTTTGACTTTACAATATATGCATTGCAAGTATGCTCAAGTTTTCTTCCTACCAATGAACTCCACATAAGTCTTAGTGGTAGGAAGAAAAAGACATAATATCTTTTATTGCCTGGTGAGAATCCACAAATGCCACATATATTGAGAGACTTGAGAGTGTCATACAATGGAATCACTAAGTTTTATTTTGAAAACTTATAAAAACTCTAGAATAATGGTGGAACAAAGAACTTGAGACATAGTGCTTGACTTGATTGTTTTGTCTTTTAATTGCCCAAGACCCAAGTGAAGGCTGAGAAGCCCCATGATTGAAGGTAATACGGGTAAGTTTGAAAGTTAGATTAGTTTATTCTAATTCAGAGGAGAATTTTTGATTGAACACCTATGTACTTTTGAGGCATGAAAACATTATAGCAACTACTAATCCATTGCTGAGTTTAGCTTTGCTCAGGTACTGGCAAAGGTTAAGCTTGGGGGATTTGTTGATGGTCAATAACATCAATTATAAACCGTCAACATAACCTGTATTTATACTTAATTCCATCACCAAACATAGGTATAGGGGTTTAGACTAATAAATTCCACGAGTTTTGGTGAATCTGTGTTTTCAGCAGGGTTTATCTAGAAAACCGTCAAGGGGGACCTATTCATCAAAGGAAATTATGGAATTCCGCCATGTAAACAACATGGGAAGACTCTAGAAGACTCCAGAAGGCGAATCACCAAAGCGGAGCCCGTGTCTCTGACATGTGGGGCCGACCGGCCCCACCTAGAGGCTACCCCACCTTATGGCCCCACATGTCAGCCTCTCCTTCGAATGTCAGTTTCCACCGCCTCCTTTGTTGCATCTACGCCGTCCTTTAAGTTGCTTTGATCCAAGGGCTCATGTTGGATGCTCCGGGCTATATATACCAGCCGCTGCCACCCTCCCTGGAGCCATTCTGAAACCCTAATTCATATTTTCCTCATGAGGATAAGAGCTAGCTATGAAGAGAAGATTAGTCCTCCATAGGATTTAGTCTTATGATTAGAAATAGTAAGATAGAGAGTGAGGGGAGAGTTGGGAGGAGGTGCCGGCCTGTCGGTGCTCTCTCTATAGCTTGTACCTTGGCGGATCCAAGTTCTACTTGAGCTTGCCTTCAAGATATCTCTCGTAATCAACTTCTAATTCGAGTAAGCGTCTTGTTTATATTGTTTATTGGGATCATGACTCTTTTGAGTGCTTTATTGCTGTTCTAGAGGGAGTAGAGTATGAATCATAAGTGTAAGCGTGGTGCTTGGGATAATCGTGGATGCACCCTGCATTCCAGAAGGTGGTAGATCGCGTGTGTGACATCAATTCTATATAGCCTGTACTATATAGCTTCGTTGATCCTTTGTAGTCCACCTCCCGTCTGTAGGCGCAAGTAGGACGCGGTTGTGAAGGAAAGCATCCTCTACTGGTGTCTTTCCCTAGTAATGTCCCCAGTTGAATAGTAGAAGGTATAGCTTACCCGAGATTAAAACTAGAGAACCTTAGTTATCCTCTCTATGCTCATATTTATCCTTAACCTTGTTGCTACTCCTAGTTAAGTTAGACCTTAACCTAGTCGCTACCCCTTGTTAAGTTAGATCGTAGTTAGTCTCACATGTTTCCCTATTGATACGATACTTGGAATACTTCTGAGTGAAAGCTACAGCCGTATCCGTGCGCTTGTAGATTTATCTGTGTGCGTTAATAAATACCAACACATACACTATCCTGTTTTCATCTAGAACAGGAGAAAACAAGCAAAGTGAGCCTGTATGAGCAATGGCTACTACACAGTCAGATTATCATTGGACATGTCCTACTAGATTCTTTTAACTGATGCCTTCCCCGGCAACGGCGCCAGAAATGCTTATTGGCATTTCTTAGCGACATCACCAACAATGGAGTTTTGAGTCCATCCCCGGCAACGGCGCCAGAAATGCTTGTTGGCATTTCTTAACGTCCTTACTAAGATTTAGGTTTCCTAGCAATGCCGCCAAGAAATACCATGACGATAGTTCTTAATGATTACAGAAAGAATCCACAAGCGCACGGAATTATCGTTGTAGCATTTCACCCAGAAGTATTCAGGGTATCGTTATTTATATTTTTCCAAAGGAAGGCATAGTGTAAAAGGTTCTAGCAAAGACATGGACAAGATAACATGACTGTATACTAGACCAAGACTCAATACAGGGGTAAGTCATGATAGATTTAAGATAGTGTGACACACACTTGGGCCAACCTCTAGGATAAAGAGAAAAGAAAGAATAAAGAATAAAAGAATGCCTCTAATAGGAGCAGGCATATCCTAACATAGTCATGCAAAGAATAGAAAGTGATCATACAAATACATGGTTAGACCTAGACCTAAGTGTAAGATGGACGGGGAGACCTTCGGGCACTGGTATGCCAGCAAGCTAGGGAGGCTTTACGAACTCCTATACGAATACCCGAATGTGGGGGATTACAAGGGACGGACAGGGCTGTCACCACCTGCCGCCTACCCCTCAACCATGGAGCACCGTCACATCCAATGGTTCCCATATACCAGAGCACCACGCCCGTGTATAAAGAAACTACCCATATCCCCTTGGGACTCTGACCCTACGGATCGACAAGCATAGGACATGGGCAAACCCAAAGGACTGACGAACTACCACCTCAACTTAGTTCTAATTCTAATCATATAAGTTGTATGAAAAATTATGCATAAAGTTCAATGTGCTATGTTCATCACATAATAACTATACTCTAGTTCGTATGCTCCAAGGGCGCCTGCACCTTGGCTGGCTCGGTTGGCCACCTACTTTGCCCGATGGGCTGATGGCTAGGCCTAGGCTATCTACTCGTGGGTTTGGGGTCTAGGTGTGTCTGTTGATAGGGCCTTCTTCTTATTCTTTAGCGCAATTCTGCTTTATGCTTTCCTAGAATGCGCCTTTTTGTCTTGCTTTCCACTATATTTGTGTATATGTCCTGCAAAACATTGATCTTCCAAATACATGTGGAATTATATTATTAGTAGTGACATATGTGTATAAGTTTGCTTATTTCTCCTATTTTCAGTCTTAATTGGTAGTCAGATTTGATTGTTTAAGGACCACCAACACTTTCCTAACAAATCTTGACTCTAATTTTCTAAGCAATTATCTATCTATTTTTTTCTAAATGTCTCTATTTTCCTAAATTACCTAAAACACGGGGATGATGTGGACAAGGTGGCGTGCCACCTCCCTAGCTGCACATGTTTCTTGCACGCCGGGAGCACCCTCGACCGTCACTGTCGCACCATCCTTGGCCCTGCTTGGCCCAATCGGCCCTCTAGGGAGGGCCCTGCTTATGACATCTCCCCCCTTCTCCACTCGTCTTGTCCTTGAGCCGAATCATTAGCAAGACGTCGAGGCCTCGAGGTGGAACAGTTGGTCGGCAGATGCGCTCAATGTAAATGAGTTGGTTGACATGCATGACTCCTATAGATGTGAGATCATGGTTGTCGTTGTTGACGATGAACTCGAAGTGGTATTGTAGGTTGCCGATGTAGCCATGGAGCAAGTAGTGTGCGTAGTCTAAGGCTGCCCCAAGGTGGAGCCATTTTGCTCACAAGAGTGTTGCCCTGGCGATGCTGGCATTGATGTGGAATTGCTCCTCAAGATGTGCAGGCCACTTGAATCCTCATACCTTGTTGTTAATGTTGGAGAGGATGTATCTAGGGACCTTGTGTAAAATCACGATAAGCTAGCGAGGTCGTCAAGTATAGCAGCTCACCAAATATGGAGTCGACGCTGTTGATATTGTATGGTAAGATAGAGTGGAGGCTATCACTAGTGTCGATGCAGATGGCTACGTCGTTGATGGTCAAGCAGCGGCACCCCATGTCGTCGAAGAAGGTGACTACTACCATCAATGGATTGCCCCTCTTCCATGGGCAGGTGAGCAGGATGCTAGATGGCATGGTGTATGTTTGCATTGCCAACGTTGGGAGGTTGTGGAATCCCACTGCCAGGTGGCTAAGGTTGTGGATGCAGCCACCGCTGGTGAGTGCGTCAATGAGGTTCGGGAGTAGAGGTGAAGCGACCAGTATGTAGAGGCGTCTGTCGAAGAAGATATAGCTGCTTTCCAGGGACCATGCTCAGGCCGCCATTTTTTGTAGAATGGTGGTTGCGATGCCGCAAAGTTCCACCTCTGTATATAGGATTGCTCAATGGAGGGCGGCGAAGACCATTGCCTCTGTTTTGATGTTGGGGAGGCAGTTGGTTTGCCATGTTGATCAGCTCAGGTGGCAGTGCGCCATTGCCTATGGTGGTGCAGAGGATCGCGGCTGTCGAGCCGCCAGTCCAAGCGTTGTCATTGCCGACATCGGGGAGGGAAGCCAGGGTGGTTCCGTCGCTCGGGCAGTAGGCTCCGGCAACGCCACCCATGTGGCACCGTGTAGGGTTGGCGCCTATGGTGCCACCCATGTAGTTGCCGCTGGCGGTGCTGCCAAAGCACCCCATGCGGTCGATGCTGTTGCTGCTCGGTGGGCCGGTGCTACAGTCATTGCACAAGGCACCAGGGCTAGAGTCGATTTTGGCGCTGATGCTAGTGCCAGAGGTGCTGTAGTCGATGCTAGTGGTGTTGGTAAGACGAGGTGCTGTGGTGAAGCTTGATGGTGTGGGATGTTGGGGAAGGTGACCATCTAGTTGTCCCTCTGGAATTGCATCTATAAGGATGCGAAGTTCCAAAGGACGTTGCCAATGTCTATCAACCATGGTGCCCTCAAGAAGATGTCAATGTCATCGCCGATGGGAAGGAGGAAGGCATCGACCTGGAATGTCTCCCTATCGATGCGAAGTGGGATGGCGAAGCAGGCTCCTTGGCAAGAAAGCAAGCTCCATGCCACTACCAACGAGTACGGTAGTGGTGATGCGGCGCTAGAAGATACCGATGGTACGCGGTGTGTGGGGGTTGATGACGTTTTGCATGGCACCTAATTGACAAGGATCCAAACACCCTAGTCGAGGATGGCTTCGGCCAATAGCATGGTGCGTCCTCCTCGCACCCCTGAGTTTACGGCGCATGTGAGCATCAATATGCGAGGTTCAATGTCGGTGCCATAGTTGTCATCATTGTCATTGTTGATGATGATCTATGTTGCGAACCATGGGGTTTGTAGCAGAGTCATCGGTGGCGCTCCTCTATGGCTCCTCAGATGGCGGAGCTATGGTGAATAGCTTTGCTCGCTACAGTGTCCACGATCTTGGGAGACATGATAGCAGCGGGCATCTCTCGTTTCCTCTTGAGGAAGGCCCGACTGGTGTCCTCCATGACGCACATTGTCTCCTTCTCGAGCTCCTCAGTTGTGATCTCCTGAAGCTCAAGGCACCGTTGGCATTCGATCTTGGCAAGGCGGAGATCAAGCTTGGTCAGCCTCGTGCTGAAGTCGTCGAAGCGGTTGCCCATGTTGATGGAGAAGATGTTCACCATCCTCTTCATCTCAGCTATCATGATGGTGGTGGCGGAGGCCATAGGATCGATGTGGTCTCTTGATACCAGGTGTAGTGGTCCTGCTCGGGCTAGACGGCTAGGGGCGACCTAGGGCATCGGTCGGCAGCGGTGGGCGTGAGGCAGGGGCACAGCGTGGGCAGTGGTGGTGGAGTGCGGCGATGGGAAAGGGGGGTGTTAACGCTTAGAGATAGAGGAGATTTGTTTAAAGAGCAAGGCTTTATTTCCTTCTTGATTGGAATAGTTACAATGCCCTTATATTTATATTCCCTAATAGACTTGCACACCAAGCAGTCTAGCGAGGAATCCTTATAGGTTTGGATTTTCCTTTCCTAAAACAAACTCTCACCTTTCCTAATAAATATTGACTCTAGTTTCCAAAACAATTATCTATTTATTTTTCCTAAATATCGCTATTTTCCTATAAATTACCTAAAACATGGGGATAACGTGGAGGAGGTGGCGTGCCACAGCCCCCCCCCAGGTCGCGCCTATTGCTCGTGTGCCGGGGGCGCCCTCGACCCACCCTGGGCCCTGCTCGGCCCAGTCGGCCCATTGGGAGGGCCCTCCTTAGGACCATGACAATGAAGATCTCAAAGTGATGAGCATGGATGTGACTTGGGCGATGAAGGTCCATGAGTTTCTAATCTGCCAGTGCCACGATGTTGTGATTCCAATCGCGTTCTAGAAACTTCTAGCTGCGATGCAGCCGAAAATGATACGTGCTGGGGACTCATTAGAAGCATGGCAAGTTTCACATGTTGCATCACTACCGGAAATAGTAGAATTGCCGAGTGCCTGAGGGTTTGCCGAGTGTATTCCATCGGGCACTCGGCAAACATCGTATTTACCGAGTGTTTTTATTTAAACACTCGGCAAACATATAGCACTCGGCAAAATCTAGACATTAGTTTCAACCAGTTGCCACCTCCACTCGGAGAAGGAGTTGTACGTCTTGTTATCTACTACGACATCTTCCCCGACCCG